>NW_021628742.1:0-6532 GCF_900005765.1 Plasmodium relictum | reverse complement strand
AAATATATTTTTTTTTTTTTTGGGAAAAGTTTTATGAATGAATGTTATGTTATGTTATGTTATGTTTTAATTTTTTGTATAAATAAAAATTAAAAGAAAGAAATGTTAACTTATTAAAAACTTAAGAGATAAGAGAAATGTTTATGTATTATTCAATGTACATTTTTGAAATAACATTGAATATCATAAATTGTGACTTAATAAATTGTTATAAATTATTTGTATGTTTTTAATTAAAAGAAGATATCAATTCTTTGTAAATAAAAACTCATTTATAACTGTTAATAGGTTTATTAAAAGATGCAGTAAAATTTAACTTCAATTAAATATTATGCATCATAAGAAAACTATATATATATATATAATAAAAACTAATATATATATATAAACGTATACTTAGTTATACATGCTCTTTATTAATTTGTTTGTTTAATACTCTAGCAAAGTCATTAAACGGGCAATTAATAAATCAATTAGTTATCAGTTAATATTAAATTATTATAACTGATATGATAACAAAGAAAACTAGTAGAGCTTGTTCTACTTATTGCCTACTTACTATTTAGAATTGGTTAATAAATATATCATTAAATTTTTATATAATAGTAGCGGTTCGTACGGAAAATGGTTAGTCAGTCATGCATTCTCTAATTTTAAAAAAAGAGTATTTTTTTTTTTTCGTACCTTGATTTTGCAGATTTTATTTTTATTCGTTTTAAAAAAAAAATATAATTTTTTTTTTAATGAAATATTTTATTTAAATGTTTTTGTAAAATTTTTGTCAAATCGAATTAATCTCTAAACAACAAAAAAAAATTAAATTCAAAATTAGATGAAAAACGAAAAGCGTTTTTTTTTTTTTATTAATATTTAATTTGTATATATTTTTAAAAAACAATTAATAACTCAAATTTATTTGCTTATTTTAATTAAATAATTTTTACATAATTTTAATGAGAATTTTAATTTTTAATAAAAAATAAAGATTTACATATTAGTAATATATATATTTTTTTACAATAAATAAAATTAGTAGAGGTATCTTTATATGCTCTTAATATGTTTGCTTAATACGCTATTAAAGTCATTGAACAACCAATAAGGAAATCCAAAATACTGTAAAGGTATTTTAGCATCTAAATGATAAATTACCTATTTACAATTAATATATACTTTAAGATTATATCACACTATTCTTTCATCTATTGGTATACCTTCATCTATATAAGAAAATGTACTTCTGTATCTGTAACCAAATGCTCTAAGAAAACTATTTAGTCTACTTCTCTTTCCTATTACTTTTTCTATTTTCTTTGAATTTTCAAATGTATCTTCAAGGTCTTCCAATGATATTTCACGTAATTTTTTTTTTCCTTTCTTAATTTTAAATTTTTTTTTTCCAAACAAAGATCCCATAGGAACATACTACAAGGATAAAAAGTTAAAAAAATTTATTATATAAATATAATGCTAATTTGAAGGAATAAATGTAAAGTTAAAAAATTTATGTAAATATTTTCAAGTGCTAATTTTAGTTTACTTTATAAAACAAAACAAAAAGAAACACTGCCCCAACAACAGCAAGAGAAACAGATAAACCTATAGTGACTGTCGATCCACAAAAAAAACCTAAACATGCAGAAAATTCATTATCTTCTTTTTCAAATGACGATATATTTAGATCATTTATATCTTTAGTTAAATTTTCAGTTATAGATGGTGAAAATGTAGATAAAACGTCTAATACATTCGTAGGAGTCACAGTAGAAATATTTTCTGAAATATAAGATAAAGTATTTGTTATAGTAGAAGCAATTGTGGATAGAACATCAGATTCAGTCGATAAGATATGTTCAGATGATGTCGTAGATGTATTCAATAAAGATAGTGAATCAGATGTGGTTGATAAGGCATGTGTAGATAATGGAGTAGATGTATCGAGTAAATTACTCTTATATTCAGTATAACCATTTAATTCAGTACTGTTAATATATGGTTTTATTATAAAATTTTCTATTGATTTTATCGCTTGCTTCCAAGTACTCACAGTATCATTTAACATTTTATTATCTCCATTATACTGTTCTGAGTGCAATTTTTGTTCAACAAGCATACTTTTATTATGAATCCAATCAGTAACATCATTAATATTGTCTCTCGTAATATTACAAGAGAAGTTTTCATCAATATATGAAAAATAATTTATAATATATTCTACTAAATTTTCCCAAAACTTCCAAATATTATTTATAATACTCTTTTGCTTAATATCTGTATTATAGTTTAATGAAATAGTAATTTCCCTAGTTCTATTAGAGATCCAATCACCCAAATTGCTATTATCATGACACATTGAGTTATGAATTTTTTCTATCTGCATAAATAAATCATCTTTAATAGATTCAAACCACTTTTTCAAATCATTTTCATTTCTATTTATAGATAATGCAACTTTAGATAATATAGCTGACTGTGCATCTGTTAATATTCTCGTAGTTCTAAACCGTGACATAGTTTTTAAATTATTTTCTTTGATTCCAAAATTATAGAAATTACATTATAATAAAAAAATTTAAATTAAATTTGTGAATATCATTTTTTACATGTTAATATAAATTTATAAAAATTAAAAGTTTAGCATTTTTTAGGATAAACAATAACCCATGTCCCCCAAATATTGAAATATTTATTTATTAGTTGTCCGATTAATGAATTTGTTAGATTATTAAATAGACAAGTTAATATTATTTAGAGAAAATCCCTATTTATTTTTATTTATTACAAATTAACTTACGATAGCTAATTTATGCAATTTATATAATTATACCATTGGTTAATAAAAGACGTTATTAATATTTTATAGTACATTTAGTTTACTAGGCGTGTATATACAAGTTAGCCATGCACTAACGCTATTTAAAAAAAAAAAAATATATAAAGTTATTTTTTTTGTTTTTTCTGTTTTTATTTTTATACATCTTTGTAATTAAAAAAAAAATAAATTAATTTTTTTTTTTTTTGTCGGTTGACGTTTGTTTTGAATAAAACGAGAATTAATTTTTACTTACATAAAAACTAAATAAAATAAACAGTATAGTGTTAATGCTTTATTCAATATGTATATTTAGAAATAACATTGAGTGAATTAAAACTTAATTTTTGTTATTTGTTTTAAATTTTGTGTGTGTTTTTAATAAAAAAAATATACTTATTCTTTGTAAATAAAAACTCCTTTATAACAGATTAACATATTTATTAAAAGGTGCAGTAAAATTTAATATTCAAATTAAATATTATGCATCACAAGAAACCACTATATATATGACAAAAACAAGCATATATATAATTTAAAAACGTATATTTATTTATACATACTCTTTATTAATTTGCTTGTTTAATATTCGAGCAAAGTTATTAAACATCCAATTAACAAATCAACTATATAATAGAAAATTAAAAATTTTGCATTTTAATGTTTTTAACTAAATTTTATTGATAGTTTTTATTATGAAACTATTTTATTTGGTTTAATAAACTTTAAAGTTATTCACACCAAAAAAAATCTGCACAAAAATAAAATTTTATTATTAATTGTTTTTTTATATTTTAAAAACTATGCAGACAAAAAAATTAAAAAAAATATGGAATTCTTTTAAAAAAAATTTTACACACACAAAAATATGATTATTTTATGGTGCATATCAGTGCAAATGTACCTTTAAATACATTTTTGAAGTCACATATGTTTTAACTATTTTGTATGTACTAACAACTTTTTTACATAATCTTTCATTATTTTAAAATTTCAAAAGGATAAATAAAATATTTTGTTGATCAAATATTCAAACTCAAATATAAAAACATAGAATATCCATTTATTGATTCAATGTTTCATTTCTATCATTTTCAAAAGTTGTTTTGCAGTAAGTTTAAGTAAAGTTTATAAAATGGCATTTCATTTAAATTAATTATATTGTTGATTAATTGCCTATTTAATGATTTTGATAGACTACTAAACAAGTAAATTATTAAAGAGCGCGTATAACTAAATATACTGAGTTTTAGTGTATATAGCATTTAATTTAAATTAGTCAATTCTTTATTGCTTAATAGACATATATTTATTTTGAAAAATATACCCTTATTTACAAGGAATAAATGTATTCTTTTAATTAAAAGCACACATACAAAAACTAAGTTATAACAAATAACAAAAATTAAATTCTAAGTTATTCACTATTATTTCGAAATATACAAATCGAATATAGCACACATTGCACTTTTTATTAATTTAAAAGAAGTCAAAAGTTTTCCTATAGTTATATTTCGTACCTTAATTTTTATATTTCAATTAAAAATTAATTCTCTTTTCAATTAAAAAGCAACTCAAAAAAGAACTATTAAATATTTTTTTTTTTTAATAGTTATAAAGATACATAAGCAATAAAATAAGCAAAAATATATATATATATATATATTTTTAACTAGAATCAGTACATGCGTGATTTGTATTTTCCTAACTAATAAGCTAACTTTATATATTATAAAAGATTATTAACATCTTT
Source organism: Plasmodium relictum (assembly GCF_900005765.1). Classification (NCBI taxonomy): domain Eukaryota; phylum Apicomplexa; class Aconoidasida; order Haemosporida; family Plasmodiidae; genus Plasmodium; species Plasmodium relictum. The sequence continues at coordinate 1,967 of NW_021628742.1, read as the reverse complement.
TATTAAAAACCATTTGAATACTTAAAAAGTATTTTAAATATTAAAAATAAATAGAATATAGTAGAATTTATAATAAGTTTATTTGTTATAAAATGGTCAATTGTAACTATTTTCAACATATTATAAATGTTTGCTTATTTGCTAAAAATTAACTATCTGAAAGAAAATATAAAAGTTTTATATAAAAAAAAATTAAAATTATCTTTTTATAGAAGTTATTACACATATTTTGCTAGTTTTTCTTTCCATTTTAATAACTTATCTACAAATATGTTTTTCCACATATCTATCTTTGCAATAAAATATTGTTGCACATATATTAATGTATATATCTTTATACATGCATTTTTTCTTGTATCTATCTAGTTAATAAAAAAATTGTTATTAACTTTTTGTAAAATAAAATTGTCTACTGGTCAGGAAAATGCAAGCCCGCCAGCCACTGACGCTAGTTAAAAAGAAAAATATATATATATATAAATCTATTTTTTTTTTGTTTGTTTTATTTTTTTATATGCATCTTTGCAATTGAAAAAAAAAAAAATTAAAATTATTTTTTTTTTTTTGGGTTGTAAGTTGACGATCATTCGAATTAAAAAGAGAATTAGTTCTTTTTTTACTTACATAAAAACTTAATATATGAGAAAGTATAATGTTTATGTTGTATTCAATGTATATACATTAAAATAACACTAAATAAATTAGAGTTTTGATTTTTGTTATTTATTATAAATTTTGTATGCGTTTTTAATTAAAGGAATAAACTTATTTTTTGTAAGTAAAAACACATTTATAAAAGTAAAAATATATCTGTTAAGTAATAAAGAATAAGTTAATGTATAATAATAAATATTATACATTATAAAATAACAATATATATAATAAAAATAAGTATATATATATATAAACGTATATTTAGTTATACATGCTCTTTATTAATCTGTTTAATAGCCTAGCAAAACCATTAAACAGAAAATTAGTAAATCAACTAATCAAAAAAAGTACAAGTCAGCTAGTCACTCACGCTAATAAAAAAAAAAATTTTATTACTATATTTTTTTTGTTTATCATATATATTTTTTAATTATCATTAAAAAAAAAAAATAATTTCTTTTATTAAATATAAAAAAAAGGAATATAAGAAAATTTCTATTTTTCTTTAATAAATAAAAAGTTTAATGTTCATTATATTCTATTTATATATTTCAAAATAACAGTAAATAACTTAGAATTTAATTTTTGTTATTTGTTATAACTTAATTATTTGTGTGTTCTTATACTAAAATAATTGATTTATTAATTGGCTGCTTAATGACTTTGAGAGAGTATTAAACAAACAAATTAATAAAGAGCATTTATGACTGAGTAAAATTTTATTACGATTTTAATAGCCTTATTAATTGTTATAAATGAGTTTTTAATTATAAAGAATTAATTAATCTTTTAATTAAAAACGTACATACAAACTATAACAATTAATAAAGTCAAATCTTTATATTATTGGTTAATAAAAGGTATTATTAACCTTTTGTAGCATGCTAAGCTAGTTGCTAGTTGTATACGTACAAGTTAGCCATGCACAGACGCTAGTCCTATATATATAAAAAAAAAAAAAATAAAAATAAAGTTATTTTTTTTTGTTTGTTTATTTATATATATATACATCTTTGTAATTTAAAAAAAAAAAAAGAATTAAATATATTTTTTTTTTTTGGAAGAGTTTTATGAATGAATGTTATGTCATGTTATGTTATGTTTTAATTTTTAGTGTAAATAAAAATTAAGAGAGAAATGTTAACTTATTAAAAACTTAAGAGATAAGAGAAATGTTTATGTATTATTCAATGTATATTTTTGAAATAACATTGAATATCATAAAATTTTGATTTAATAAATTGTTATAAATTATTTGTATGTTTTTAATTAAAAGAAGATATTAATTCTTTGTAAATAAAAACTCATTTATA
>NW_021628741.1:0-6671 GCF_900005765.1 Plasmodium relictum | reverse complement strand
GTATGCAATATTGTAAGGAATTTTTCTCCATAATATTTTATTGTATCTATATAAGCGCTATTCAAAATTTAAGAAAGTTTATGCAAATTTTATGTTTTTTTTCCAAAATTTTAATTCTTTTATGTAATATATTTCTGCTAAAATTTATAAAAACACAAATCTCATACATTTTATTTTTTTTTTCTTTAAATTTAATGATATATATAATATATTTCATTAAAAAAAAATTTATAATTGTAAAAAATATACAATTAATCATACGTTTTTGTTGAAAAATTTATTTTTATATAAGGAAAATAATATAAAAGTTTTAATTAATAAAAAATAGAAGTTAACAATTGTATCTTTATTTTATCTTTATCATATTTTTAATAAAAAACTTTTGAAAAAAAAAATACTATGTAAAAAAAATTAAAAAAAAAATAATTCTTTTAATTTACTTAGATTTAATTTTTATTTACAACAAAATGAGAAAGTTAATAAATATAATAAATGAACAAATCGTTTCAGTGGCATTTTTTGTTAAACTCATGTTAAATGTACTAAAGTATAATAAAGCTTTCATTAAATTTTTTTTGCTTTGGATAAGTTTCGCAAAAAAAAAAAAAAAACTGATATAAAATAAAAGATATTCATCATTTATTTATAAAATTTATTCAATTAAAACTTAGTCATCTGAAGCCTACATTCATATAAAAAAAAAATTCATCAATAATCTTGAAAAATATAAAATACCTAAAAAATTACATAGCTAAAAACCCTTTTTACTCATATATTTTATAAATATAACTCATATATACATAAATTAATGAAATATGAAAAACATCATAAATTATATCATAAATTATAATGTTGTATAGAATTAATTTATAGGTAAATAACATATATTATTTAAATAATATAAAATAAACAAAGCTTTAGTAATAATTTTCACCTTAAAAATATTTTAAGAAAGTATTCACAAATTATATATATAAAAAACATAAATTAAAACAAATATATTTTTTTAAATTAAGATAAATAGAAGAAAAAATCTTATAATATATATATAATTATGTTAAGTATTTGTATAATGTAAATTTATTTACTTCAACAATATAACTAATATAAATTAATTATTTTCATAATGTATACATATATTTATATACTTATGTAACTAAATAAGAAGCATATATATATATAGCAATGAAATATATAGAAATATATAAAGAAATATATAATGAGAGAAATAAAAATAAAAAATTAAAAATATTGCATAATAAATACACTCGAATAATTAATATGATCATATCTAATCAAAAAATAAATTTAATATATAATCCTAAGATTATATTTTCTAAGTCATTTTATTTATAAAGATTACATGAAATATTAAACTATTGTATATATTTTTTCCTTCTATACTTTCTATATAAAAATTATATATTAAATACTACTCAATAACTTGAATGCAATAATGAATAATCAAATTAAGAAAGAATATATAATAAAAATAATATATAAATTTTTTTAATATGTGTTATAAAAATTTGAGGTATAATTTAGCTTATAGAGATCTATAATAAAACAAAAGAACTCGGAGTTTTAAAATACGATATTTATTAAATAATAACAATTAATTAATTATAATTAAAAAAATTTAAGTTAATAGAAGTTTTAACATTTAAATTTATTCATCAAAAAAAAAAAAAAAGTTAAAAATTACTAAAAAAAAAATAATATTTTAAATTACATTTATGTAAAAATAAACAAAAAAAAATTATTTTCACTTTAATTTATAGTTTAATAAACATATTTTTTATTCATATTTTTAAGGAATATATCTTTTTATAATAATATATGTAGTGAACATATTTTTTTAAATGCTTTGCAATATATTTTCAGTTTTTACTATATCTCATTATGATTTATTGACATTTTGAATACTTTCAAGGTATTTTAAACAGTCAAATTAATAAAGTACGTGTAAAGTTATTAATACGGGTTTTGTTTATTATAAAAAAATATTTATGCTTTAACAGTCAAATTAGTAAGGAGAATATATAGTAATCTTTACTAATTTTATTTACAATAGAATTACTTAATATAATTATATATTTTTTATATAATTAATTATATATTATAAAATTGATAAATTTTATTTTTTTATATATATTTAATTTTAATCAAGTTTACACTATTATTTATAACAAATTATTTTTATTTATTCAAAGATTTTGTTAATTCAAGTGTATTAATGGTTCTTATTCAAAAAATAAATTTATTTTTGAAATTAAAGTTACTTACAAAAGCAAAAAAAAAACTAATAAAAACAATTTATGAATATTTTTTTTTAAAAAAAAATTAGCATTAAATAAAATATTTTATGGATAACATAGATTACATGCGTTAAATAAATTATTTATTTGGTGTTTCTTTTAAATACCACATGGAATGGCTACTTAATATTATTCATTAGTCTACGTAGTATCGAGTGGATCGATAATATCATTTATTGATCATTGGTATTCTCTAAAATAGGGTAGTAATACTATTTATTGCTCATCTATTGATCTAATAATAAAATCACTATATTACATCGAACTCTATTAATATGCTCATATTCTAAATTGAATTCAGATAATCTAAACTTCGATTTATATAATTTTCCACTTTCAATAGATTTATTCCTACAATACCTTTGCAATATTTTTTGATCAAAGTTTTAGATACTTTAATGTATTAATTGAATATTATACAAATTTTAACTATTGAAAATAATTCTTTTTCTATTATACTCCATATTCTTTGGACACAATTCAATTTTTTTTTATGTATAATGAATAAGTATTTTCTGAGCAGTATCATCTATTTGAGTTAATACATATCCTATAGAATAATATGGTACATCTACATAAATTCTACAAGACTTTACAGGTTCAGAAAATGATAAATGAGCTGTTTCAATAATTTTCTCTTTTATTTGCTCAAATACCTAGGAATGTCCTTCACTCCATATAAGCTTTTTCTTTTTACTCAAAAATGAAACTATTTTGGAATTGCATTTTAAAAAGTTATTTATATAATTTCTATAATAATTAAAAGCTCCTAAAAATTATCTTAATTGTTTCTTAGATTTGTGTATCTCTGCTTTAATAATGGGTATTATTTTATCTAATTTAGGTTTAATTCCTTTGTGATCTATTATATGTTTTAAATAAGATATAGATGTTTTAAAAAATTAATATTTCTCTACATTTGTTCCTAAATTATTATAGATAAGAAATTTAATTGCTTTCCCATGCACTTTAATATGTTTAATTAAGGTTTTCGTCAAAATGACAATGCCATCAATATATATAACTGCGCACATTTTCTTGAATTATTTATATTAAAACATTTTCCATTATTCTTTGAAATTGTGTTGGATTGATTTTTAATCCAAATGGCGATATATTACATAAAAATGTTCCGCGATTGAGTATTATAAAACCAGTATATTGATTATTATTTTCTTATAATATAATGCTGAAAAATATATTATTAAGATTTATCTTTGAAAAGTATCTAGTACCATAAAATGTTTGAAATATATGTTTAATATGTGATAAAACATGTAAGTCATCTAATATATATTTATTCAAATATTGCTCAATAAAAGATATTATTAATATTCTATAATATAATAGTTCATGATACATACGAAAAATAGAGAGTTGTATATTCACTAGTTTTAAAAAAAAAGAAAATAAAATTTGACTATTTTTCTTTTTTTTTTTGTGTATGTTGATTTTACTGAATTTATTTTTATTCATTAAAAAAAAAAAAAGATTTATCTTTATATGCTTAATACAATGAAATGTTTTTTTAAATTTTTGATCTCAAATAGAACTAATTTTTAAAATAAAAAAATAGAATTCTAAATTAAAAAGAAAAATAAAAGGGATTTTGCTTTTATTAATATTTAATTTTTATGCATTTTCGAAATATTGTTAATAACCATAATTAAATTTTCTTTTTTATTTTAATTAAATTACTTAATCTATAATTTTAATGAGGAATTAAATTTTTGATAAAAAAATAAAGGTATACTTTTACTAAAGTAAAAGAATTTCTCTGGCAAAATAATTGCTCAGTTATGTAAATTATATGAATAAAATTTTCGTATTAGAAATAAATAAACATTTTTTTACAATAAATAAAATAAGTAGAGACATTTTTACATGTTATTTACTAATTTGTTTGTTCTATTCTCCAGAAAAATCATTGAACAGCCATTTAATAAATAAAATATCTATGATATGCCATAATTCTCCATTGATCATCCATTTTCAGAACTAATACAATAGATGAAGTCCATTATACATTACTAGCTCTACTTATAGTATTAGTATTTACCATTTAGTTAATCTTTTTATGTACTTCGGTTAGCATTTCCTCACTCAAAGGTCTGCAATTATATCTACATGTTTTTCCTTATACTTTAATAGAAGCTTTACATTTACTTGATACTCCTTTCGTTTTATTTCCTTACGGTACTCAATAATATTCTAGCAAATTTCTCAGTTCATCTTTGTCTTTTTGAGATGCTAAATCACCTCTATGAATAAAATACTGAATAATTGCATAGTTGGACTTCTCTATATTTTCTTCTTTTTCTGATTTAACTTCTATAATATATGTATAATTTTCATTATTTTTCATAATAAAATATCTTAATTGGTTCATAGCAACACTACCAATTATCATACGTTGTTTTTTTATATTTAATATAGAAAATATTGTCTCAGTTTTTTTATTAGTCGAATTTATACTGATTACAACCTTTTTAGACATTTTCCCTCTTTTTACATTAAATATTGCACATATTTTAATTCATGAGACTTTCAAATTCTATTTTATACCTAATTTTTTTGTAGAAGTAGATATAGTAGACAATTAATCTTCCACGTCTAGTAAAGTATGTACTTTTTATTTATTTCGATTATTTGATTAAAGTTTGTATAACCCTCTTTAATACTTTCAACACTTTGCATTAACAGATAATTCACTTTTCTCAATTTCTTTTACGCCTTTAAGTTCTTATTCCTTTTCTAAATCTTTAATTTTGTATATATTATTAATTCTATTTCCTTTCTTGACAAATTCTTTATCAATTTCTTTTGGTTTACTATTTTAATATCTTTCTCCAGTTTTGTCTTTTTGTTTATCTATATGTCTGATTTATTAATTGGCCATTTAATGACTTTGCTAGAGTATTAAACAAACAAATTAATAAAGAGCATTTATGACTGAATAAAATTTTATTACTCTTTTAATAGACTTATTAATTGTTATAAATGAGTTTTTAATTATAAAGAATTACTTATTCTTTTAATTAAAAAAACATACATACAAACTATAACAATTAATAAAGTCAAAACTTTATATTATTCAATGTTATTTCAAAATATAACATTGATTATAACAAAACATTATTAATTTTATCTTTTAAATTTTATAAAAGATAATTAAATTTTTATTTACTAAAAATTTCTAACCAAAAAAAAAAAAAAATTATTTTTTTTTTTTAAAATATTTCAAAACAAAAATAAAACAAAAACAAAAAAAATATCTATATATTTTTTTTTTTTTTTTTTATTAGTGTTAGTACACAATTAGTTTGTACATACACATATTCAAACTAACTTAGTGTACTACAAAAATTATAATATCCTCTGTTACTCAGTCAGTGCATGGGTACTTGTATATACACGTACAGTAACCTAGCATATTGTAATGAAAAAGGTTAATAATAACCTTTATTAACAAATACCAGAAAAATATAGAAACCATTTAATGTATTGGTTTCAGAGTAGTAAATTTGCAGGACATTGTGGAATGAACAAAAAGAACATTCAGAAGTATTTTTGGTGTCCTAATATTAACAAACAAATTGAAGATTATGTTTCAAATTGTCTAATATGTCAAATAATGCATAATAAAAGATCTAAACCAGATCTAAATCAAGCATTATAAAAACCTAATATATTTGATATGATATCTTTAGATATTGTAGGTCCTGGAACTTAGAAAGGTAAAGAATATTATATACAAGTAGCGATTGACCATTATTCACGTTTTATGTTAATAAATGTAATAGATAAAGCTCCTACATTTAAGGATGCAATAAATAATATAAGAAATACATGGGTCCCTATACTTGGATACCCCCAAAATATTTTAACCGATCGAGGTTCAATATATATGAGCCAATAATTTAAAGATTATATTATTAATGAATTGCAGGTAAAATTATATCATACTAGTGCGTATTATCCACAAGAGAATGGTATAAATGAAAGTTCTCATAAAAGTTTTGACTATATACTTAAAACATTATATGAAAAAGAAGAGTTGCCTTTTGAGCAAATAGTTAAAAATGCCGTTTTAATATATAATAACACCCCTCATGGTGCTATTGGAGAAACACCTTACTTTTCGATATATGGAATAAATTGTATATGCCCAGGTTTCTCTAAAATAATACCAGAAACTGCTAAAGAGATGAGAATTATTTATTTAAATGATCAATGGAAAAATGAGAATGAAGATTTAATTAAAATAAAGGAAAAACCTTTAATTAAGAATAAAGAGATTAAAGTGGGAGATATTATATCTTATGAATTATCTGAATATGAGAGAAATAAAAT
>NW_021628740.1:0-26780 GCF_900005765.1 Plasmodium relictum | reverse complement strand
ACTTGTAGATACACGTACAGTAACCTAGCATTTTGTACTGAAAAAGGTTAATAATAACCTTTATTAACCAGGTATATATAATTTTCCTGTTTTGTAATGAACTGATAATTCATTTCTCCATACATCTCTTGGTATATCATTATGATTTTCTCGTACTTCATCGGTAATTTCTTGACAAGAAAGGATATTATATATATCTTCATATTTTTCTGAAGGTTTATTACAACACAATACCATATAATTTTGAAGATCAGTATCATCTTCTATTGATCTAGTGATCCAATCAGCTAAGCTATTTTGTACTCCTTCTATGTGTTCAAATCCTAAATTAAATTCAGATAATCTCAACTTCCATCGATACAATTTTCCAGTATTAATTGAATCCATTCCAATTAAACTTTTACAATCTGTTTTTATTAATGCTTTAGATCCTTTAATATAATAATCGAATGTTTCACAAGCTACTACTATAGCAAATAATTCTTTTTCAACTGTACTCCATTTCTTTTGAACATCATTTAACTTCTTAGATGTATAGTGGATAAACCAAGTTTCACCGGTATCATTACTTATCTGAGTCAATGCAGCTCCTATAGCATAATATGAGGCATCAGTATAAATAGTATACGGTTTTTCTAACTCTGGAAATGACAGTTAAGTTATTTCAGCCATTTTATTCTTAATTTGTTCAAATACTTGTGAATGTTCTTCATTTCATTCAAACTTTTTCTTTTTAGTCAACAAGGGAACTAATTTAGAAGTCCAATTTGAAAAGTTTCTTATATAATTCCTATAATAATTAGCAGCTCCTAGAAACAATCTTAATTGTTTCTTTGATTTATTCCCTGCTTTAATAATTATTTCTATTTTATCTAATTAAGGTCTTATTCCTTCTCTATCTATTATTTGTCCTAAATAAGTAATAGACGTTTTATATAATTCGCATTTTTCAATATTTATTCCAAGATTGTTGTCCATCAAAAATTTATAAACTCTTTTTAAAACATTATGATGTTCATCTATCGCTTTTGTTAAAATGACGACGTCATCAATATACACAACTACGCAATTCTCTTGAATTAATTCCATAAAAATATTTTCCATAATTCTTTGAAATTGGGTAGGACTTGTTTTCAATCCAAATGATATCACATTAAACACAAATGTACCATGTTTGGGAACAACATAATTTGTATATTTCTTGCTATTACTTTCTAATGCAATATTCCAAAGACGATATAGTACCACTAAATGTTTGAAATATATGTTTCATATTAGGAATAACATATAAATCATCTAATATAAATTTATTCAAATAGCGATAATCTATATTGTGTACTAACACTGATAAAAAAAAAAAATATATATATATATTTTTTTTTTGTGTTTGTTTTTTTTGTTTTGAAATATTTTAAAAAAAAAAAAAAAATTTTTTTTTTTTTTTGGTAACATTTCGTCTACTTTTTGATGTAATTGTTAACATTTCTTCACTTAATGGTCTAGGATTATAGCGACGAGCTTTTCCTTGTACTTTAATAGAAACTTTGTATTCATCATTGGGTTTCATATTTTTGTTTTCCCAAAGTTTAACATAATTTTCTATTAAATTTTTCATTTATCTTTATCTTTCTGATCATTTAAATCAGATTTGTCTATGAAATTTTGTATTACTTCTTGTTTTGATTTTTCCACTCTTCCTTCTGTATTTTCAGTTTTAACTTCCATATGTATCTTTCTCATATTCTTCTTGAATAATAAGTCTTAATTGTCTCATTATCGTTATGCTAAGTAAAATGAAAGGTTTATTTTCCTTTATGATTACAAATCTTATTCTAATTGTTCTACCATTAGATAGCATTTTTATCACAATTTTTTTAGATTTTCTTGCATCATTACGAACGAATAATCCTCTAATTGAAAAAGGTGGAATTTAAAAATCAGTCTTTATATTTAATTCCTTTGCAGTATAAGTTGATATAGTACTTACGTCTGCTCCTGAATCTAGTAAGATATTTACTACCTTTCCATTAACTTCTACTAATCGTCTTCTATACTTCTCACAATCTTGATTGTCTTCACAGTATTCAATTCTATTAACACGAGATATGTCTTCATCTGAGTTTTCTAAACAATCACTGTCTCCAGGCTCTTTTTCTGATTCATCTTGTTCATTAATTTTATTGACTCTATTTCGTTTTTTTGTAAATTCTTCATCACTTTCTTTAACTTGTTGTTTTTCTTTATACCTTTCTTTTGCTCTTTCCTTTTGTTTTGTAATGTGTTCCATCTGCTTATCAAGATATTTTTGCATTTGACGGATTCTCTGTGGATTAGTTTCATTCTTGAACATTTTAACATGAACATCATACCTTTTATTAGTTATTATTCCTTTAATTTCATCTTCATTATCTCTTAATACCTTATTTTTACAGATTTTTGCTAAATGTCCTATAATATTACAATTTTCACACCTTTTTTTACGATGTATGCAATCCTTCTTAAAGTGTCCTTGTTCTCCACAATAAAAACATTTAATATGTGTTTTATTATCAATTTTATTATATTTTCCGATGTTCTCATGTTTCAAAGCATACATTTCAACTTCTGATTTTAACGTTTTAGTGTTGACTTTATTTTCTAATTTTAATGTAGAAGATATAGCTTCCATTAATAGCATATATTTTGGTAAATTATTATGTATTGCAATTAAATATTTCTCTGGGACATGAAGCCTAAAAATTTTCCATATGTCCTTGAGAGAGAAACAATTATTTTCTTCAAAGCATAAACAACTATTAACAAATAACATACAATTCGTGTTAAATGATTGTATGGCGTCTGCTATAGTCAATTCTCTTATAGGAATAATGAAGCTTTGCAATTGTACTATTCTCTCATCGTTATTAGTGAACAATAACCTTGATATCTTTATCTTTAATTGTTGTACATTGGTGATTTGATCATCCTTTGCTAAACTAGTTATCTTTTTGGAATATATTCTTGGTAACAATAATTTCATTATCATGCATGTTTCCATTCTTGTTAACCTTTCCATATCTACTGTATCTTCAAAGTTTCCAAACCACTTAAAATAATTTATCATTGACTTATGATCTAATTGTGGTAATATATATGGCACTTTAACTTTATCAAGTTCTTTATTTTTCTTATTGAACACATAAGATTCACTGAGATTTATTATCTCTTCAAATATATCCAATCCAAGTCTTTTGATATCTTCTTTCATTTTTTTGGACTGCTAATATATTGAGGTTCTGTTTGCGCTGGTCTCGATTTTCCTGCCGTTGTCGCCAATTGATTTATTGATTGGTCATTTAATGACTTTGCTAGAATATTAAACAAACAAATTAATAAAGAGCATTGTATAACTAAATATACGCTTATATATATATTAGTTTTTTAATTGTTATAAATGAGTTTTTATTTACAAAGAATTACTTATTCTTTTAATTAAAAACATACAGATAAACTATAATAATTAATAAAGTCAAAATTTTCTTATATTCAATGTTATTTCAAAATATACATTGAATAATACATAAACATATTTTTTTTTCTCTTAAATTTTAATAAGTTAACATTTCTTCTTTTAATTTTTAAAACACTAAAAAAAATTAAAACATAACACAATAAAAATAATTTCGACCAACTAAAAAAAAAATATTTTTTTATATTTTTTTTTTTTAATTACAAAGATGTATATGAATAAAAAAAAAACAAACAAAAAAAAATAACTTTATTTTTTTTTCTTTTTTTTTTTTTTTATTATTAACCAGTGTCAGTACATGGTTAACTTGTATGTACACAAGTAGTAAACTAGCTTAGTGTACTACAAAAGGTTAATAACTAATTTTATTAACCACTATTAAAAGATGCAGTAAAATTTAATATCAAAATTAAATATTATGCATCATAATAAACCATTATATATATAATAAAAATAAGTATATATATATATTTAAAAATGTATATTTATTTATACATGCTCTTTATTAATTTGTTTGTTTAATACTCTGTCAGAGTCATTAAGCGGGCAACTAATAAATCACCAACTTAGTGTGTCTAATAGAAGTTTTTTTTTTTTTTAGACGTATCTAGGTTATAATTATATTAATATCTTTTTATTTTTTTTATTATACTTTTTTTGAATTTTTTTTATAAAAAGTTTTACTTTTTGGAAAAAAATTTTTTTGAGAGAGGAATGAATAAGAAAAAGGCTGAAAATAGGTGACGTCAATAAAATTTTTATTTAACTTATTATAAAATTTAGTTTTTAAAAGTGATTTAATTAATTTTGTATTATTGATCAATAAATTAATTCATTGCTCTTAATTAAAATACAGTTTAAGGTTTGTCTTAATAAAACTTATATATATATGTTCGTGATTAATTTAATAATATTAAACAATTATTAAAACCTAAATTTTTATGTCTTATTGGTTAATAAAAGATGTTATTAACCTTTTATAGTACACTAAATTAGTTTACTAGTCGTGTATGTGCAAGTTAGCCATACACTGATGATAGTTAAAAAAAAAAATATATATATATAAAGTTATTTTTTTTGTTGTTTTGCTATTTTTATTTTTATACATCTTTGTAATTAAAAAAAATAAAAAAATTAAAATGATTTTTTTTTTTCGTCAGTTGAAATTTGTTTGAATAAAAAGAAAATTAATTTTTACTTATAAAAAGAAATTAAATAAATAAAGCATCATAGTGTTAATGTTATATTCAATGTATATTTCGAAATAACATTGAATGAGCTGGAGATTAAATTTTGTTAATTGTTATAAAATATATATATGTTTTTTGTTTAAAAGAATATATTAATTCTTTGTAAATAAAATCTCATTTATAATAATAAATATATTTATTAAAAGATGCAGTAAAGTTTAATACAGATAAAATATTATGCATCATAAGAAATCATTATATATATATAATAAATATATATATATGTATATATTTGAAAACGTATACTCATTTATACATGCTCTTTATTAATTTGTTTGTTTAATACTCTAGAAAAGTTATTAAGTAGCCAATTAGCGAATCACCTAGGAGTGCATTGCATGCAAAAGGTCAAATTACTAGAACTTCGACCAATTTAGTGTGTCTAATAAAAGTTTTTTTGTTTGACACATCTAGATTATAACTATATTATGTCTTTTTTTTTTTTTTTTGAATTTTTTTTTAAGGTGATTTAATTAATTTTGTATTATAAAGAATCTATAATTGGTTAATAAAATTTGTTATTAACCTTTTGTAGTATATTGAGCTAGTTTACTACTTGTATACATACAAGTTAGCCATGCACTGACGCTAGTTAAAAAAAAAAAAAATAAAGTTATTTTTTTTTTTTGTTTGTTATTTATAAATATATACATCTTTGTAATTAAAAAAAAAAATATAAATTAAAATAAATATTTTTTTAGAGAAAAAATTAATTTTCTTTTGTTGTGTTTTTGACTTTTGTTTTTTTTAAAAAAAAATTAAATAAGAATTAATTTTTATTTATTAAAACTTTAGAGATAAAATAATTATGTTTATGTAATATTCAATGTATATTTTGAAATAACATTGAATAAAATAAAGTTTTGACTTTATTAATTGTTATAGTTTGTCTGTATGTTTTTAATTAAAAGAATAAGTAATTCTTTGTAAATAAAAACTCATTTATAACAATTAGTAGGACTATTAAAAGAAGCAGTAAATTTTAACTCAGTTATAAATGCTCTTTATTAATTTGTTTATTTAATACTCTAGCAAAGTCATTAAGAGGGCAATTAATAAATCAATAATATAAAATTATAAAGGAGTCCTAAAAATTTGCTCTTTATTAACTTGGATGTTTATTGCTTTTATCCAAGTCATTGAATATCCAATTAATAAAACGATTATATAAAAACTTTAATGCAAAATTATAAAGGAGTCCTAAATTTTTCTTTTTAATAATTTGGATATCTATCACTTTTATTAAAGTCATTGAAGAACTAATTAATAAATCACAAAGTTATTCAATGATTAATTAACTATATAGTTATAGAAAGATTTGTACAATACACATTTTTACATTTCATCTTACTGATATAACAATTCATGATATAAATTATTGCGCCTTTATTAATAAAACATATAATGTATATAATTTATATTTGTATTTTTTTTTTTAAAAATAAAAAAAAAAATTCTTTTGTTCATTTAATTTTAACTCAGAACTTATAATTTTCCATTTTATCCTTAAAAAAATTGAATATAAGTTACCGTGATAACTGATTTCCTATTATTTCAGTTAAAATAATTCCTGTAATTCATTAATGGAATATAAAATCTATAAATTAAATATTAGTGATGTTCCAACTATAATTTATTTTTAAGGATAGAGAAGAAGTACCTAATAATAATTTACAATTGTGAAATACTTTTTATTCAAATTAAACTTATTTTTTATAGAAAAATATGTTTAGAAAAAAATTAAAGGGGAACAAATTTGATATTCTGTAAGTCCTATACATATAACCTTAATTTTTTATATATTTAAAATAAATAAAAAATTATATTTATAAAATGATACACAATATATTTCTTTACTTTTCTTTTTATATTATTAATAATAATTACTATTAAAAAAAAAAAATGTTAAATGATACGAAATAAAATATAAAAAGAAAGTTAAACAAACCATAATTAAACAAAAATCTAATAAAAGTAAATCAAATAAATGAATATTAAAAAAATATTTTTTAGTAAATTAATTATAATGGAATAATAATATTTATACAAGTTGAAAAATTATCATTTTTTTTTTTCTCTTTTTATTACTTGCATTTTTTGTTAAAAATATATAATTATTCACAAAAAAAAAAGAAATAAAATCAGTGAAATATAGTAATATAATCCAAGTTAAATAAAATAAAATATTTTATAGATTTTTAAAGGTATTATAATAAAATATATCTTCATAAAAAATGTAAAAATTACTATTTTGTTACTTTTTTTTTTTTTTTTGTATATGAAGTGATTATTGAGTAATCATCAAATTTTTATTTCTTTTAGATTAATTGGATGATATATGTATTTTTTTTAATCAATATTCATATTTATCACGAATCTATATTATTTTTTTCAGAAAAATATAAATATTTTCTCTTCATTCTATACTCTTATAATTTAATTGATCAATTTTTATATTTTCTAAAATATTTTCATGTTTCAAATGATTTATCACTAAAAAGTTTTCTAGCTTATCTATGTATAGAGCTATATTGATAATTAAAACAATATTTTTTAATTCAAAAACTTAATTATTATAACCAAAAAATGCACATAAAAATTAAAACAAATAAGGGAGAAAAAAGGGAGAAAACCAGTAAAAATATCAGATAAGTAGTTTCTGAAATAATAAAATGAAAGTAATGTTATAATTACTGAAGTGAATAAGCCTTAAATAATTAAAAAAAAAAAATGATCAGGGATTATATTAATTTTTTATAATATTTCCTTTTTTAAAAATTAAATTTCAAACCATATATTTAAATTTAAAATTTTTAATTCCTTATATATTATTTTTTTATTTAATATATTTAAAAATAATTATTTATTTAATAAAAAAAAGTTTATTTTATTAATCGTAGATGATCGCATTTATCTATAAATTATTCCTGAAAAAATAGAAAAAAAAAAAAATATTCAAATAAAAACCATGCTTATATATTTAAGAATGATTTATTCAATAATGCATAGTAGAAAAAAAAGAATATAATACATATATAAATAAAAAATTTGTGAAATAATCTTTTTTTTTCTTAATTTAATAATTTTAATTTTATAATAAATCTCATAATTTCAATTATCATTACATTTTTTTCTTAATTATATGGATTAATTTTACCTAAAAATAAAGGTACTATTATATAATAACCTTAAAAAAAATTAGAAACTAATTTTTATTATGAAATATTTGCATTTTAAAATTACAACAATTTAATATAAAGTTTATTAATATATTAAATGGCATCATAATATCTAGTAAAAACACTAATGTTATTACAAATTTGATTTATCTAATTTACATATGGTAATTTTAAAACTCCATGCAAAAAAAAATATTTTTATATTTTTGACTATAAATATCATTTTTATTCTCTTAATTTTAATACTTCATTATTCTTATAACGTAATATGAAATTTTGCATTTAAGAAATATATAAATATATAATAATTATTCGTCTTTTAAAATCATCTATTTAAACTAAATAATAATACATACAAGCATAATTATAATTTGAGATTGAATGGATATTAATAAGGAACTTAATAGAAAAACTAGAAGTTTAATCCAATCACTTCAATCACTTTTTAGTAATCCATACAGAGATTGGAAGGATAAATTTACTAGGGAAGTCGATCAGCGCCTTAATCAATTGAAAAGGGAAACAATTTTGAAAAAACAAAAGAGACTCTGTAGAGATTTTAATGATTGGGTAGATGATACAAAGGAAGATTTTTTTACTACCCTAGGAAAAAAATTAAACATTCAAAGAGATAGTAAAACAAAATGGGAAGAAAATGAGAAATCTATAATTGGTAAAATGTCATCTATCTACTCATGTAAAAGAAATCCTAGTAAATATAATAAAACAATAAGAAATAAAAGGAGACGTGTAGAAGACTTTTGCGAAGAAAGGGATGAGCGTATTGGAGAACTGAATAAGAATTTTACGAATCAAAAATGCATGGATTTAAACAAATGGATTAATAGCAAAAAGGATGATTTTACTAAAAATAACAGATGGAGTATAGATGATAGCAAGAAAAATAATAAAGATTTCGAAATTTCTAAAAATTGTACATTGTATAATATGAAAATGTTTTCTTCCAATATTGATTGCTATAAATCAGGTTCATATTCTGATAAAACATCAGAAAATAATAATTTTGCCTCAAATTCAAAGAAAACATCTAACAGCATAACATCGAACACTAATACTAATCAACACACCCCCACTCCTAAACTTGCAATTAAATCTCCAACTGGATCTACTCCTAAAAGCGTAACTACAACTTCAATTATATCAACACTTACATCCGTATCTTCACTTACAAATACTCCCTTATCTACAAATATATCTCCAACTAAAGTTGCTTCTACAAGTATAACCACAACCTCAGTTGCACCAACATCTTCAACTGTATCTCCACATACAAATGTATCCGTTTCTTCAAATAAATCTCCAATTAAGCCTGCTTCTACGGGGACAAATAAAACAGAATCTTTACCAACACGTGCAACGCCATTAACACCTGCAAATACATCTTCATCTACAAGTGCATCTGTATCTGAAGCTATATCTCCAATTGAACTTTCTACTATAAATACCACAACTCCAGTTGTAAAAGAACCTAAAACTTCATATAATTTATCTATATCTCCAGATATAAATAAAAATACTTTAAATAGTTCAATGAATAATTCCAATCTTATGCTAAATAATTCAATAAAGACTTTATATATATCAACAAGTAACGTTGTAGCTACCCATCCTTCACTTCTACAAGATGCAACTTTTCCAAATATAATTTCAGGTAATTCTACAAAAACTACATCTTCAGGAATTTTACCTACCTTAATTATTCTCCCAATAGGAGGATCACTAATTTTATTTATGTTCTTTTTTGCCCTTCTCTATAAAGTAAGATAAATTATAACATAAATATGTAAATATTTCTATATTCATTTTATTTATTTATTTTTGTTAAAATAAAATTAAAATAAAAAAATGTACTCTTTTAATTTAAAATTTTCTATTTATATAATAGCATACTCCTATTGGATCATGGTTTGATAATCGTAAATCTAAGAAAAAAAAAAAACATAAAAAACAGAAAGAAGTACAAATAGATTTGACAACATCTTTAGCTTTTCCCTATAAAAAGTTAGAGAATAATATGAAAAATCTTGGGATATATGAGAAAAACGGTTCCATATGTGAAATAAGATTGGAAAATGAAGTTAATATAGGTGAAAGATACGGAGAAGAAGAATCCAAAGAAAATGAAAATAAAGAAAAAGAAGAAAGAATAAAAAAAGAAGAAGAACATAGTAAAAGAAATATAGAAACAAAGATCAATACTGTTGTAATAGATAAAAAGTGGAAATGGAAAGCTATAATTGAAATTCATATGATGGTATTAGAAGAGTGTCAAAAGGAAGAGTGGGAATTTAATAGAAGAGGATTTCTAAAAATTTGTTTGGATGAATTTAAAGAAGAAGGTATATATTCGGATATAATTATCAGAGACTTAACAATGGAAATAGATCAAGAAAAAATTACTAGTATTTTTTTAGAACAAAAGCCTTTATGGAAAATATGGACAGAATGGAATGATAAGTTGATAGAGAAATGGAAAAAGAAACAGTGGTTTAAAAATTTGATAGAAGAATGGAAAAAAGAAGTAAATAAATGTGTAGAATTAATAAAAGAAGAGATGATGGAAGGCACAGAAAAGGGAGCAATTAACCCCATGCTAGAGAGACAAAAAATAATATGGAAGAATTGGATACAAAAGCAAAAAAAGTCGCATATTTTTAATGAAAGATTGTTAAAACAATTGCTAGTAGAATATGAAGTAGAAGAAATGAAAAAAAATATGGAAACAACAGATAGAGAGAAAATAAGAACTCAGATAGAGGAGAGAAATAAAGCATATAATGATTCAAACAAAAATAAATTAATATCGAGATTAAGGATAGAGATATATATGATGGTATTGGATGAATGTAAAAAAGAGGAATGGATAAGGAACAATAAAGAATTTTTTAAAGAATGCATAGAAAAGTTGAAAATGCAGGACAATTCAGATGAAAAAAAAGAAATTTTGGAAATAGAAGAAGAAATAATAAAAAACTTTATATTAGAAAAAAAAAGAGGAAAATTAGAGAAATTTAAAAAAGAAAAATGGTTTATTGAATTGAAGAAAGAATGGATGGGCAAAGAAAAGAAATATATGGAAGAGTTGAACAAGGAAAACTTATTAGGGAATAATGAGCAGATAATCGAAAACCCAATGCTGCAAAAGCAAAAGATTATATGGAGAAAACATTGGAAAGATATGCATAAGAAGTTTTTAGAGAATGAAAATAAAAATGAATCCTTTATAAAGTTCATGGATGAATACAATAGTAAAGAAGTCAATAGAAAAGAATCAGATAAAATTAACGTAGCAGAAAAAAATATAAAAGATGATGAAATTGGAGAGGAAAGAGAAAAACAAAAATATTTACAGGAGAAAAAGGAGGAAATAAATAGAGAAGATGAAAAAGAAAGAAAAAAAAAAGAACAAAAGATAAAACATATGGAAGAGAAGGTAGAAAAAGTGAAAGAAAAGAGCGATTGTATGATATTGAGAAAAAAGCCGAAGCGAAAAACTTTAATAGAAATACATATGGTGATAATGGAGGATTGTAAACAAGAGGAGTGGGAATTAAATAGAGTAGAATTTTTAGAAATTTGCTTAAATGAATGGTTAAAAGATGAAGAATCAGTTGATGTAAAGGGCAAAGAAGCTACAATGATAAAAAAAGAAGAAAGTAGTAGCATTGAATCAGAGAAACAAAAGATATTATCAGGGAAATGGATAGAAAGACAAGGAAGCATGTTGGAAAAATGGAAAGAGGAAGAATGGTTTAAAAATATGAAGGAAGAATGGAAAAAAGAAGAAAAAAAATATATAGAAACATTAGGAAAATCAGAAATTATAGATGGAACAAATGAAAAAAATAGTCATCCTACATTAGAGAGAAAAAAAGAAATATGGAAGCAATGGTTACAGAAACAAAGGGAGTTATTTATGGGATATTATAAGAAGGGATGGTTTGAAGAGTTGCTAGAAGAATATGAATTCGTAAGAGAAGAAAACGAAGAGAATGTAGAAGAAAAGGAAAATAATTTAGAAAATCAGAGAAGAGACGTAACAGTAGTAGACATAAAAAAAGAAGTAAATAATAAGATAAAGAAGGAAAAGTTAATATCTAATATGTGCGTAGAGATACATATGATGATATTAGATCAATGTAAAAAGGAAGAGATATATTCCATGAGAAATGAGTTTCTTAGATCATATATAGAACAAAAGAAAGAACGTGGAGGATCCTATAAACAAAAAATGGGAAACAAGGAAACAGATAAGACAGAAGAAGAAAGAGAAATGAATATTATGATAGATAAGAAGAAAAAACAATGGGAATGCTGGAAAAAAGAAGATTGGTTTCAAGAGCTGAAGTTGGATTGGAAAGAGGAAATGAAACGTATGATAAAAGATACAAACAAAATAAAAAAAGAAATAATAAATCCCATGTTGGAAACACAAATAGTTCTGAAAAATTGGCAAGAAAGGCAAAGAAATATTTTAAAGAAACGGAATAAACAAAATAAACATGAAAATTCGATAAAAAAGAACAAAGATGAAGAAAAAATAAAAAAAGAAAATGAAATGACTTAAGAGAATGGGGTATTGCAATATCATAAATCCCAGTATAATGTTGGCTAATAAAATATATTATTAACCTTTTATAGTATATAAAGTTGGCATACTAGTTAGGAAAGTACAATTCAGTCATTCAATAACTCTAATTAGAAAAAAACAATATATATATATATATATATATCTGTATTTTTTTATCTTTATTTTATTCTTTTTATTTTTTGTAATTAAAAAAAAAGATTTAATTATTTTTTTGTTATTTAAAAAAAAAAATAATAGAAAAAGAGTTAGTTTTTTTTACTTAAAAAAAAAGTTAATGTATAAAAAGAAACAATAAGATTTTTACTTCTTTTGATAAATAAAAAGTATCATGTTTATATTACATTAAAATTGCATATTTTGAAATAACAATAAAATAACTTAAAATTTAATTTTCTTATTTGTTATAACTTAATTATCTTTGTACGTTTCTAAATTAAAAGAATATACTTATTCTTTATAAATAACTACACATTTGTCAAATTAAATATATGCCTGTTAATCAATATAGAGTTGCTTAGTTCAAATTAAATGTTATATATGATAAATATTTCTATGTATGAGAATAAGTATGTACACTAAAAATAGGTATATTTAGTTATATGTGCTCTTTATTAATTTGTTTTTTTAATACCTTAGCAAATCCATTAAACAGTCAATTAATAAGTCAGATTTTAATAATTAAACCTTACAGAAATAGTCTACATAGTTCAGCAATTATTCATTTAGAGGAATTTATTTACTTCAATAAAAATATATTCTTATTTTTATTAGAAATCTAAATCTTCACTAAAATTGTTTATATAAAAATAATTAACTAAAAGTGCATAAATAAATTTAAATTATATTTATTAACACTATTACAATGCACAAAAATTAAATATTAATAAAAAAAAAAATTTCTTGCTTTTTTTTAAATTTCTAATTCAATTTTTTATTGTTTTAAAATTCATTCTTTTTGACAAAAATTTTACTTAAAACTATCTCATTAAATCTTTCATTAAAAAAAAATTGTTATAATTTTTTTTTTTTTAAACTAGTGATACATGAATTGCCAGCTTAATGACTTTGCTAGAGTATTTAAACAAACATATTAATAAAAAGCATGTGTAAATAAATATACATTTATATATATTTGTTTTTATTATATATATAATGGTTTCTTATGATGCATAATATTTAATTTGAATATTAAATTTTACTGAATCTTTTAATAAACATGTGGTTAATAAAAAATATTATTAACCTTTTGTAATACACTAAGCTAGTTTACTAGTCGTGTATATACAAGTTAGCCATACACTGATGCTAGTTAAAAAAAAAAAATATATATATATAAAGTTATTTTTTTTGTTGTTTTGCTATTTTTATTTTTATACATCTTTGTAATTAAAAAAAATAAAAAAATTAAAATAATTTTTTTTTTTTAAAAACTAGCGTCTGTGCATGACTAACTTGTACATACACGACCAGTAACCTAGCTAAGTACACTACCAAAGGTTAATAATATCTTTTGTTAACCAGTCAGTGTATGGTTAACTATTACATACATTAGTAAACTAGCTTAGTGTACTAAAAAAGGTTAATAGTATCTTTTATTAACCAGTAAGTAAAAATTAATTCTCTTTTTAATTCGTACATACGTCAACCTATGATTTATTAATTACCCATTTAATGACTTTGCTAAGGTATTGAATGAATAATGTAATAAAGAGCATTTCTATAAAGCTTAATCTTTTTCTTTGTTTATATTTTTACTTTTTGGAGAAGTTTGCATAAAGATAATAAAGTGTTCAATTATTTAATAATTTATAAGTGTTCAATAGTCAACATATACTTAACATGTAATAAATATCTTATATAAACACACATACATAATATCTTTGATTAAAGATAATGTCTTTTACTTAAGTTTATATATTCTTAAGAACTTCATTTTTTTTTCAAAAAAAATTAAAAATATCTTTCTTTACAAAAACCAAAAAGTTAAAAAAAAAATTAATTAAAGAATTTTTTTATTTTTTTTTTTAATTCAGCTAAGAACATATAATTGACGTTGATAATATTGTGTGTAAAGCTAAATTTCTTCATTTTTATTTAAGCTAGTTATATACAAAAAGTTAATATACATACTTTTATTAACTAACCGACAAAAAAAAAAAATAATTTAATTTTTTTTTTTTTAATTACAAAGAGGTATATACAATAAAATAAACAAAACAAAAAAAATTAACTTTATATTTTTTTTTTTTTTAACTAGAGTCAGTGCATGGCTAACTTGTACGTACACGACTAGTAAACTAACTTAATGTACTATAAAAATTTAATAACATCTTTTATTAACCAACTAATGAATGCATAACTGACTATTTTCCATACAACTAAATAGCTATTATTCTATAAAAGGTAAATAACATCTTTAATTAGCTACTGCTTAAATATTTCTATAGTATTTTAATTAGTCAAGTTAATAAAGATAATGTAGAGAGATTTCCGCTTATTTTGTTACGTGGAATATTATATATTGCCAAGATTTTAAAATATTTATAAATTGCACGTAGTAATAACTTTAATAATTATTTATCACTTCATTTAATAAATACCCACTTTAAAATTAATATTATACAAATGATATTAATATACACATCTGGTTAAATGAATATGCTAACTTTTTTAAAAATTAAAGATAACTGTGTGCAAAAGGGATAAAAAATATCTACTAGGACTATGTACTTTCTTATGCAAAAAAAAAAGAGAAAAAAAAATGAATAATTTTTTTAAGGAATAAGTTTTGTTTTTTCAAGGAGGTTTTTATTATATGTTATATAATTTGATATCTTGTAAAGATTTATTTCTGTTTAATAAACTCATAATTCAATTGATGTTCAATATAACTTTTTTAAATAAAAGTAAAATAACACAAAGAAAATAAGTAGAGATTTCCCTGCACGTTCTTTATTAATTTGTTTGTTCAATACCATGGCAAAGTCATTTGAATGATCAATTAATAAATCAGAACCAGAAAATTTTTTTCACAAAAATAGAAAAAATTAATTATTCTATTTTTTTTTTTGATAAACGTAATAAAAGTAAAATGTGATATACACACTAAAACATGTACCCATATGTGCGTATAAAGATGCATATTATAGTAGAAATATTAATACATGTAATGTACAGAAAAAAAAATTTTCTTTTTTTTTTCTCTTTTATATCCTATTGTATACATATAATAAGTAAAGGAACTTATTTACCCTTTAAAGATGTTAAAATAATGAAAACATTGAATATAGGTATTTTAGAGCTTGCATGATACAAAATAAGTGCATGTAATAGATAAATATAAAAAAAAAAAAATTTTATAACAAGATTTTGTTTATGAAGATAGATATATAGATGAGAGTACCTAAAGACATATTTTTAAAGAGAAATGCATGTAATAAATTAAAACAAATAATAAACTTGTATAAATTTTTATTAAAAATTAGTTTTAATTATTTTTTTTTAAAAAAAATGTTATTATTTGTTTTTTTTAATTTTTTATTGTGATCATTTAATAGCGTGTTTTGTGAAGGATTTAATTTTATGCAAATTTATACATTTATATAGATTGTTTACTTTTCTTCAGAAAAAAAAAACATATAATCAATCAAATATTGATTATAATAAAAACTATTAAAATATTATTTAAAAATAAAATAAATAAAAGAGTTTTATTTACTAAATATTCACTGGTTTATTAATTAGGCTCTCAATGACTTCAGTAATGAGCAAACAAAATAATAAGAAGCATGTATAGTTTTCTCTACTTATTTCTCATATTGTAAAATTACACTATTCCATTAAAACCTTAAATATATATTTACTTAACTGAGCAATTAATACTCAAGAAAAGTTTAATTACACTAATAAAAATAGCCTTTATTTTTATTAAAAATTTTAATCTTCAAAATGATTGATTATTGATTAATAAAAGATGTCATTAATCTTTTATAGTATATTAAGTTTACTAGTCGTGTATGTACAAGTTAGCCATGCACTGACTCTAGTTAAAAAAAAAAAATATATAAGGTTATTTTTTTTACATGAAAAACATAAAGAAACAAAAAGTATATTGCTTATGCTATATTCAATTTATATTTTTGAAATAACATTGAATAAATTAGATTTTTGACTTTTGCTAATTGTTATGAATTGTATGTATATTTTTAATTAAAAGAATAAACTGATTCTTTGTAAATAAAAACTCCTTAATAACAGTTTAGCATGTCTATTAAAAGATTCAGAAATTTTTTAATCAAATTAAATATTATACATCACAAGAAACTATTATATATACAATAAAACAAGTATATATATATTTAAAAACGTATATTTATTTATACATGCTCTTTATTAATTTTTTTGTTTAATACTTGATTTATTAATAGCCTGCTTAATCACTTTGCTAGAGTATTAAACAAACAGATTAATAAAGAGCATGTATGACTTATATGTATAATGTTTTCTTATGATGCTGATTTATTAATTGCCCGCTTAATGACTTTGCTAGAGTGTTAAACAAACAAATTAATAAAGAACATTTATAACTGAGTTAAATTTCGTTGCCTATTTTAATAGACTTACTAATTGTTATAAATGAGTTTTTATTTACAAAGAATTACTTATTCTTTTAATTAAAAACATATAGACAAACTATAATAATTAATAAAGTCAAAACTTTATATTATTCAATGTTATTTCAAGATATACATTGAATATTATATAAATATTATTAATTTTATCTCTTATAAAAATAAAAGATAAATAAATTTTTATTTACTAAAAATTTTCTCACCAAAAAAAAAAATATATTTTTTTTTTTTTTAAATATTTCAAAAACAAAATAAACAAACAAAAAAAAATATATATATATATATTTTTTTTTTTTAATTTTTATTAGTGTCAGTACATTTTAGTTTGTACATACACATACAATAAACTAACTGATTGTACTACAAAAATTATAATACCCTTTGTTAATCAGTCAGTGCATAGGTAACTTGTATATACACGACTAGTAAATTAACTTAATGTACTATAAAGGTTAATAACATCTTTTATTAACCACTTACCTAGAAATAAATTGCATATAAAATCTAATATACTAGCACTGTGAGCAACTTAGAGTATCTAATAAAAAAAATTTTAAGACACATCTTGGTTATAATTATATTAATGTCTCATTATTCTTTTTTGTGCTTTTTTTTTTTTACATTTTTTTTTTTTGGTAGAATTTTTTTTTTTATGTGAAAGGAATGAATGAGAAAAGGATAACAAGCGAATTGAGTCAATTAAATTTTTATTTAATCTATTATAGATTTTAGTTTTCAAAAGTGATTTAACTAGTTTTGTATTATATAGAAACTTTAATACAAAATTATAAAGGAGTCCTAAAATTTTCTGTTTATTAACTTGGATATTCATCACTTTTATTAAATTCGCTTAATATCTAATTAATAAATCAGTTAAATTTTAAAGTTAATTAAATGTTTAATTATTTATATATATAAATATTCACATGTAAAATATAAATAACATATATTATAAATCTTATATACACACAAGCATACTATATTTAATGAAATATTTTTTCTCTTAATATTTTATTGTATTTTTGCTTATTTTTATTGCTCTGCGGAAGTACTTTATTTTCTTTTAGACACCGCATACATTTATTATTTAAAATTTGATTACATATATTATTCTCAAGTGAGCATGCACATTACACTTAACATGTAATAAATATCTTATATAAACATACATACATAATATCTTGGATTAAAGATAATGTCTTTTACTTAAGTTTAAATATTCTTAAAAACTTCATTTTTTTTTTAAAAAAAATTAAAAATATCTTTCTTTACAAAAACCAAAATGTTAAAAAAAAATTAATTAAAGAATTTTTTTATTTTTTTTTTAATTTAGCTGAAAACGCATGATTGGAGTTGATAACATTGTGTGCGAAACTAAATTTCCTCCTTGTTATTTTAGCTAGTTATTATATACAAAAAATTAATATACATACTTTTATTAACTAATTATCTACCACTTGAGTCAATACATATACATTATGCAAAGTATAATGTATCTTGTTACACAGCAATTAACGCTCACCACACATAATTAAAAATTCAAAAAAAAAATGTATTTTTTTTTACATTTATTTATTCTTATATTCCAAAAAAAAAAATTGATGCATATTTTATCATGATTATTTTACATACACATATTTGTGAATGTAAGTTTAGACACGTTCTATTGGTATATATATGGTTAATGAATATATTAACTTTTTTAAAAATGGAAAATGACTGCAAAAAAAATAAAAAGTAAATTATTTTTCTTTTTTTAAGGAATAAGTTTTATGTTATTTTATAAAGGTTTTTATTATATATTGTATATTTTATTATTTCGTAAAAGTTTATTTTGATTAACTTACAATTTAATTGACATTAAATATAACTTTTTTAAATAAAAATAAAATAACGTAAAGAAAATAAATATAGATTGATTTGTATGCTCTTCATTAATATGTTTGTTCAATAATATAGCAAAGTCATTTGAACGACTAGTCAATAGAACAGTATCTTAAATACGCATTTTTAAATACTTAGCTATATAATATCTTATTATATATGCCTTTATACTTATCTTTATGCAGATATTTCTAAAATATCCTTCATGTATTAACAACTTTTATACATAATATTTTTTTTAACAACATAACTTACATAAACGAATTAAAATTTATATATTTATACATCTTAATATTATTTAAAGTATATCGATAATAACACGTATTTATCAGTTACTATTATTTCATAAAAGTTTAATAATATCTTTTATTAACCAATAATATATATATAATTTTTTTAATTCAGAATAATCTTAATTAGAAAGATTATTTAAATTTTTTTTGATTCCTTCGTAAATTAAAAATATTGAAATTGTTACAAGAAATAAAGCAAATGGTATATCCCTCAAAAATAATATATCAATATGAAAAATTTATAATGTAATATGTGATACTAATGGAAAAAATGATAGAAAAATAGCAAATGATGATAAAATTAGCTTTAAATTATTTGTGCATTTTCCTGAAATTTTCTCATTACATTTTAGTCACTTATTTTTCTCTTTTTCTCTATTTCACTTTCCTGATTTCTCACATATCTTGTTCGTAGCATTTTAATCTTTCCTTTGTTTGGATTCTTATACCATTTGCTTTCTGTTAATGATCTTTTAGATCTTAAATTTAATATGTTTTTTAATCTATTTTATAATTCCGCGTCCTAAAAAAGTCCCACTAAGGTAGCAAAAGGACATTCAATATTTAAAAAAAGGGTTTTTTTAAACTAATATAATTTTGATTAAAATAAATAGTAACAAAAAAAATTATAAATATTTTTAAGTACTATTATTATCCTACATTATTAGAAAACTATATCTAAATTTAAAGGAAAAATATATAAAACTTTATAAGAAAATTTAATATATTTTTTTTCTCTTTTTTATCAATTATTTTTAAAGTGACTATCTGTAGCAATAAATTCTTCATTTACATGGTGATAGTGTCTGTGATATGCACTATTATTTGAGATAAGATTAATATTCATTTTTCTAATCATCTATTTCTTTTTAAATTAAAATAATCATTTAAAAAAAAAGAAATTTTCATATATTATTTTTTTTTTTATATTTTAAGAGGAGGAACAAATGAAATAATTCAATTTAGAAAATCACTTTTTAAATTTAAAAAGAAACATATTTGCTTCTATTAAGAATTTATTTTATAATAAAAAAATAAAACACTTAAAAATATATATATATATATATATATCAATTACACTAATATGCCGCGGAGCATAAATGTACTGGAGCAAAATATTTTAAAGATATTACTATCAAACATTGCATAATGTGTTTATTTTATGCTACCTCACTAACGATACCCTATTAAAACATGCATAATTGCGTTAATTTAAAACTTCACAAACTTCCAAATTTTTTAAAAAAATGTTTAACATGCATTTAATAAACTAATATCTTTATTGTTATTAAATTTTATATGAATATATTTTCTTTATTTTAATTAGAATATTATCATTTTTTTTGAAAAAATTAAATGTGCATGTGACCAATTTTATATTGAATTATAAATTTTAATCATAGTTAAAATGTTATTATGTGGTAAAATTACTAGGTTATGATTAAAATAAAGCTAAAACTATTATTGACTACATCGTTAAGGTGTATTTTATAGTACATATATTATTTATAGCTTTTAATATTAAATTATAATTACATCTAACTTTATTATTATAAATATTCACATTCTTTTTATCCCTTTCTTTATTTTTTAATTTTTTCTCCTTTTTTCTTATGGATAATTTTATTATCATATAATAATTCTTTATAAAAAAATTGATGCATGCATAAATTTTTAATTTCATTTTTATTTCTTTCTATAATTAAACATTATTTTATTGCACATTATTATAGAGTTTAATTATAATAGAAAATAAAATTATAATTGATTAAATTTAGGATACAATAAAAAACATCATTAATTATATATTTTTTTAAATTTATTTAATAGCACATATCTTAAAAATCTATAGAATTGTTATCACTACATTTATAACTTAAATTAGTGAATAGTTATTTTTATATTTTATGTTTTTCTTTTCTATTACGATCAGAATTAACAGTATGTACATATATTACCCTAGGTATAGAAATACCATTTAAAATCATTAAACTGTTTTTTTTTTGCATAGTATTATTTTTAATTTACCCTTGATTTAAAATTTTATTAATTAAATAATATCTTTTTTTTTTTTAAAGAAAATAAAAAGTTATCATTACTTAAAATATTTGTTTAGAAATATATTATTAAAAAATATACTGAATTATTAAATATTTAATATATACACGTTAAATAATCTATTAATCTATTCCATTTTAATAGCATTATACAAATATTTTTATAAATATTTTAAATAAAATATTAAATAAGATATTTTAAAGTAATTTTTTTCCTTAAATATTTTAACATTTATCATTTTTACAAAGAATTTTTAAATTTCAATTATTTAATTTATTTTTTTTTAACCTAGTAATATTAATTATATGTAAAAAAAAATAATTTTTTATAAATAAAAAAAAATGAAAGGTAGATGTAATAATATATCGAATACTAGTATATACCCCGAATACTACTTCCTCATAGCCAAAGAATTTATTACTACAGATATATCAACTATAAAAATATACAATAAAAAAGATAAAAAATATACATTAAATTTTCCTATAATTTTTTTTATATTTGCTCTTTTAATTTGTGTATTACAGTGTTATAATAATGTAGGATAATAATAGTACTTAAAAATATTTATATTTTTTTTTGTTATCATTATTTTTAATAAAAATTACATTAATATAAAAAAACCCTTTTTTAAAATATTAAATGTCTTTTTGATATTTTAGGGAGATTCCTTTAGGTCATGTAATTATAAAAATAACTTAAAAAACGTATTAAATTTAGGATTTAAAAGATCATTAGCAGAAAGTAATGATAGAAAAATACAAACAAATGAGGAATTCAAATTTTGTAAACAAGAGAGTTTAAAAAAAACAAATTTAGAATCAAGAAAGGAGGAAAGTGGTATAAAGAAGAATATATATTTAGAAGAAGGAAATGATATAGAGACAATAGAAAAAAGTGAAAAAGTAAAATTTAATGAGAGGGTCTCAAAAATGTGCATAAATAATTTAAAACTAATTTTATCATCCTTTACTTTTCCCTTATCACTCATTTCACTTATATTATCTATAAAATTTATTGGTAATATTGATTCAATATTAGGTCCTTTGGCTTATTTGTTAATCAATTTATCTATTGTAATACATTTAATCCTTTTAATACAAGAAAAAATAGAGAAAAAACGTAAAAATAAATTATAAGTGACTTTTTTAATAAAATTATTGTTCACTAAAAAAAATATACATATAATATAAGATTAAATGTATCTTAAACGTTACGATAACTTTAATTTATTAAATATCTGTTAGTTTAATTAATTGTCTATCCAAAGACTTTGCTAAAGTATTTAATACAAAACTTAATAAAGAGTATGTATAAATAATTATATTGACTTTTTTTTTTTATATTTATTTTTATTTTAAATATAAATAAATTCATATTTGTAATGTAAATTTAATTCAGTAGTTTTTATTGTTTCAGAGAAATATATTTATTTTAACAAAGATGTATTATAATTTTGTTAAAATAGATATATATATTTTTTTTAAATGTGATTTATTAATTTCATGTTCAATGCATTTTAAAAAGTAATAAACAAACAAATTAATAAAGAGTATGCATAACTAAATAAACTGATTTTTAGAGTATATACTTATTTTTATATAATATATTGAAATATTTTTCATATATAATATTTAATCTAACCAATTGTATATTGCTTAACTGATATATATTTACTATGACAAATGTATGCTTATTCTTTGTAAATAAGTATATTCTTTTAATTTAGAAAAGTGAAAAATAATTAAGTTATAACAAATAGAAAAATTAAATTTTAAGTTATTTCGCTATTATTTCAAAATATGTAAATCAAATATAATACAAAAATTATACTTTCTATTTATTATAAGGAATAAATAGTTTTTTTATTGTCACTTTTTATACATTAGTTTTTATATTTTAGGTAAAAATTGATTCTTTTTTCAATTAAAAAAAAATCCCCCAAAAAAAAATTAATTAAATTTATTATTTTTTTTTATAATTACAAAATATATAATGAATAAAAATAAATAAGAAAAAGAAAATATATATATATTTTTAACTAGCGTTAATATATTGATTTATTAATTGCCTGTTCAAAGACTTTGCTAGATTATTGAACGGACAAATTAATAAAGAGCATGTATAACTAAATATATGGATTTTTATTTGTATATATACTTGTTTTTTTTAATATATATAATCATTTCTTATGATACATAATATTTAATTTGTATTAAATTATACTTCATCGTTTAACAGGCATGTTCAATATTATAAATGAGTTTTTATTAACAAAGAATAAGTATATTCTTTTAATTAATAACACACATAATTTATAACAATTAATAGAAGTCAAAACTCTAATTTATTCAATGTTATTTCAAATAAATATACAATAAATATAACATAAACATTATACTTTTTCATTAATTTTTTTTTGTAACTAAAAATTAATTTTTTCTTTTTTTTAACACCAACCGACGAAAAAAAAAACAATTTTATTTTATTTTATTTTTTTTTAATTACAAAGATGTATATATATATTAAAATAAAAAAAATAAAAAAAAATAACTTTATATATTTTTTTTTTCTAACTAGAGTCAATGCATGGATGACTTTTATTTTCCTTACTGGTAACTCATCTTATTTTTACAAAAGGTCAATAACAATTTTTTTATTAACCATACTCCATCACTTAGAGAAAGTAATATTACTTATATTTTGTTATCTTTGTCTTGTTTTATAACTTCTAACCTCTTTTTCATTTCTTTATCAATTTTTCCATCTTTGTTACTCAAATCTTTCAATTGTGAAAGGTTATTTCTATCATAAATATAGAAGTAATCTTTTGGTTTTAATACATTTGTAGTATCTAATTTTCTTTTATAATGATCAATTGCTTGTATTAATCTTCTCATTTATTTTTCATATATTTCATTAGTTTTATTATTTAATAGCTTTATCTTTGATAAAGAAATCTATATTTCTTTTCCTCTATAATAAATGGGTATGGTTTTTAAATTCTCATTTTTAATATCTGTCACTTTATGTGGAAATGACCAATGTGGTTTATATTGTTGATTTATTAATTGCCTGTTTAATGACTTTGCTAGAGTGTTAAACAAACAAATTAATAAAGAGCATGTATAAATAAATATACGTTTATATATATATATATATATATATTTGTTTTTATTATATATATAATGGTTTCTTATAATGCTAGTTAATAAAAGATGTTATTAACCTTTTATAGTACATTTAATTTACTAGTCTATGTACAAGTTAGCCATACACTGACATTAGTTAAAAAAAAAAAATTTATATAAAGTTATTTTTTTTTTTTTTTTTGTTTATTTTTATTATATAAATCTTTGTAATTAAAAAAAAAAAAAATTAAAACTATTTTTTTTTTTTTTGATTGTCGGTTGACGTTTGTTTGAATTAAAAAGAGAATTAAGTTTTGTTACATAAAAAACTTAATGAAATAAAAAGTATAATGTTTATGTTATATTCAATATATATTTTTTTTTAATAACATTGAATGAATTAGAGTTTTGATTTTTGTTAATTGTTATAAATTGTACGTATGTTTTTAATTAAAAGAATAAACTTATTCTTTGTAAATAAAAAACTCTTTTATAACAGTTTAGTATGTCTATTAAAAGATGCAGTAAAATTTAAATCAAATTAAATATTATACATCATGAGAAACCGTTATATATATAATAAAAATAAGTATATATATATTTAAAAACGCATATTTATTTATACATGCTTTTTATTAATTTGTTTGTTTAATACCCTAACAAAGTCATTAAGTAGGCAATTAATAAATCAGCCGTTTCGCTCTAATGATTTTTTCTATTTTATCTAAAGAAAGTCTTATTCCTTCTCTATCAATTACTTGTCCTAAATGTGTAATAGAAGTTTTATATAATTCGCATTTTTCAATATTTATTCCGAGATTGTTGTCCGTCAACAATTTATAAACTCTTTTATACACATTTTGATGTTCATTTATCATTTTTGTTGAAATGATGATGTCATCAATATACACAACTACGCAATTCTCTTGAATTAATCTCATAAAAATATTTTCCATTATTCTTTGAAATTGTGTAGAACTTGTTTTTAATCCAAATGGTAACACATTAAATGCGAATGTACCACGTTTAGGAGCTATAAAACTTGTATATTGCTTACCATTATCCCCTAACGAAATGTTCTAAAAACCATTTTTGAGATATATTTTTGAAAACCATTTAGTACCATGAAACGTTTGAAATATATGTTTCATGTGAGGAATAACATATGAATCATCTAATATAAATTTATTTAGATAACGATAATCATAGTAGTTCTCCTCTGTCCATCTTTCTTCCTTACCATTACAATATGTGAAGTCTATTCTTCATTACAGGGTTATAGAGATGATATTTTGCTCTTACCTTAATAGAAACTTTATATTTATCGTTTGGTTTCATATTTTTATTTTCCCAAAGTTTAACACTTTTTTCTAGCAAATTTTTCATTTTATCTTTATCTTCTGATTATTTAAATAAGATTTGTCCATAACAATTTGTATGATTTCTTGATTTTATTTTTCCAAGTTTTTCTCAGTATCTTTAGCTTTAATTTCCATGACATATGCATACTTTTAATTTTCATTTTGAATAATATGTCTTAAATGTTTTATTATCGTAACTCTAAGTAAAATAAGCGGTTTACTTTCCTCAATGATTACAAACCCTATTTTAATTGTTCTATCATTAGGTAGTATCTTTACTATAACCTTTTTAAATTTTCTTGCATTATTACTAACAAATAATCCTCTAATTGAAAAAGATGGGATTGCTAAATCAGGATCTATATTTAATTCTTTTGCGATGTGAGTTGATATTGTACTTACATCCGTTCTTGAACCTAATAAGATATTTACTACTTTTCCATTAACTTCTACTAATTGTTTTCTATACTTCTCACAATCTTGATTGCCTTTATAATATTCAATTTATTAACACAAGATGTATCTATTTCTGATTTTTCTGAATAATCATTGTTGTTAGGTTCTTTTGCTGATTCATTTTGTTTACTTATCTTATGAACTCTATTTCTTTTTCAAGAAAAGTCTTCATCAATCTTCTTAGCTTGTTGTTTCTCTATATACATTTCTTTTGCTCTCTTCTTTTGTTTTGTAATAGATTCCATCTGTTTATCAAGATAATTTTGCATTTGATGGATTCTCTGTGTATAAGTTTCATTTTTAAGCATTTTAACATGTTGATTTATTAATTGCCCGTTTAATGACTTTGCTAGAGTATTAAACAAACAAATTAATAAAGAGCATGTATAACTAAGTATACGTTTATATATATATATT
>NW_021628739.1:0-6742 GCF_900005765.1 Plasmodium relictum | reverse complement strand
ATAAAAAAAAAAAAAAAAAAAAAAAAAATATAAAATTATTTTTTTTTTGTTTGTTTATTAATATATATATACATCTTTGTAATTATAAAAAAAAAATTAATAATATTTTTTTTTTATAAAGTTTTTTTTTTTTTGATGAGAGAATGTTATGTTATGTTATGTTTTAATTTTTAGTGTAAATAAAAATTAAAAGAAAGAAATGTTAACTTATTAAAAACTTAAGAGATAAGAGAAATGTTTATGTATTATTCAATGCATATTTTTGAAATAACATTGAATATCATAAAATTTCGACTTAATAAATTGTTATAAATTATTTGTATGTTTTTAATTAAAAGAAGATATTAATTCTTTGTAAATAAAAACTCATTTATAACTGTTAATAGGATTATTAAAAGTTGCAGTAAAATTTAACTTCAATTAAATATTATGCATCATAAGAAAACAGTATATATATATATAATAAAAACGAATATATATATATAAACGTATACTTAGTTATACATGCTCTTTATTAATTTGTTTGTTTAATACTCTAGCAAAGTCATTAAACGGGCAATTAATAAATCAGATGCACACTATTTAATTTGATTGAATTAAATTTTACTGCATCTTTTAATAAATATGTTAACTATTATAAAGGAATTTTTATTTACAAAGAATAAGTATATTTTTTTAATTAAAAACACATACAAAAAATTTATAATAAATAACAAAAATTAAGCCCTAATTCATTCAATGTTATTTTGAAATATATACATTGAATATAACAGAAACATTATACTTTTTCATTAATCAAGTTTTTTACATAACAAAAATTAATTCTCTTTTTAATTCACAAAATTAAAAAACTAACAAAAAAAAATAATTTTAATTTTTTTTTTTTTTTAATTACAAAGATGTATATATAATCAAATAAACAAAACAAAAAAAAATAGCTTTATATTTTTTTTTCTTTTTTTTTTTTGACTAGCGTTAGCGCATAGCTAACTTGTACATTGATTTATTAATTGGATATTCAAAGACTTGGATAAAAGTAACGAATATCCAAGTTAATAAAGAGCAATTTTTTAGTAAAGAGCAATTTTTTAGGAATCCTTTATAATTTTATATTATAGATTCTGTATAATACAAAATTAATTAAAACACCTTGAAAAAATGAAAGTCTATATAAGTTAAATAAAATTTGTTTAAATCAAACCAATTGCTATCTCTTTCTCTTTCATTCGTCTCCATCAAAAATTCATCCCAAAAAAAAAATATGATAATAAAAAAAATAAAATTTTTTTTTTTTTTAAGAAAAACATGCAAAAAAAAAAATTGGTAAATAAAAAAAATAAAAAAAGACATAATATGATTATAACTGAGATGTGTCTTAGAAAAAAGACAGTAATTAGACACATGATTTATTAATTGGGCGTTTAATGACTTTGCTAGAGTATTAAACAAACAAATTAATAAAGAGCATTTATGACTGAGTAAAATTTTATTACGATTTTAATAGCCTTATTAATTGTTATAAATGAGTTTTTAATTATAAAGAATTACTTATTCTTTTAATTAAAAACATATATACAAACTATAACAATTAATAAAGTCAAATCTTTATATTATTCAATGTTATTTTAAAAATATAACATTGATTATACAAAAATTATTAATCTTATCTTTTTAATTTTAAAAAGATATTTAATTTTTTTAATTAACAAAAATTTTCTTAAAACAAAACAAAAACCAAAAAAAAAAAATTATTTTTTTTTTAAAATATTTCAAAACAAAAATAAAACAAAAACAAAAAAAAATATCTATATATATTTTTTTTTTTTTTATTAGTGTTAGTACACAATTAGTTTGTACATACACATACACAAACTAGCTTAGTGTACTACAAAAATTATAATATTCTCTATTACTCAGTCAGTGCATGGGTACTTGTAGACGCACGTTGTTTTATTAATTGCCCGTTTAATGACTTTGCTAGAGTATTAAACAAACAAATTAATAAAGAGCATGTATAACTAAGTATACGTTTATATATATATATTCGTTTTTATTATATATATATATATTGTTTTCTTATGATGCATAATATTTAATTGAAGTTAAATTTTACTGCATCTTTTAATAAACCTATTAACAGTTATAAATGAGTTTTTATTTACAAAGAATTAATATCTTCTTTTAATTAAAAACATACAAATAATTTATAACAATTTATTAAGTCAAAATTTTATGATATTCAATGTTATTTCAAGATATACATTGAATAATACATGAACGTTTCTCTTATCTCTTAAGTTTTTAATAAGTTAACATTTCTTTCTTTTAATTTTTATTTACACTAAAAATTAAAACATAACATAACATTTAAAAAACTCTTCCAAAAAAAAAAATATTAATTTTTTTTTTTTTTTTAATTACAATGATGTATATATATAAAAATAAACAAACAAAAAAAAAATAACTTTATTTTTTTTTTTTTTTTTTTTTATATAGGACTAGCGTCAGTGCATAGCTAACTTGTACGTATACAACTAGCAACTAGCTTAGCATGCTACAAAAGGTTAATAATACCTTTTATTAACCACACGCACAGTAACCTAGCATTTTGTACTAAAAAAGATTAATAATAACCTTTATTAACCAACACACTAAGTTGATCAAGGTTCTAGTAGCTTAACTTTTTGCATGCAATATATTCCTTGATAAGATATAATTATTTAAATTTTAAATAATTGTTTAGTATAATGAAATTAACTAAGAACATATATATGAGTTTTATTAAGATAAAACTTAAACTGTATATTAATTAAGGGCAATGAATTTATTCATTGGCCATAAATACACGACTATTAGACCAACTTAATATATTATAAAAGGTAAATAACATCTTTTATTAATCATACTTCACCATTTAGGGGAAGTAATGATACTACTTATATTTTGCTCTCTCTGACTTGTTTTATAACTTCTAACCACTTTTTTATTTCTTTATGAATTTTTCTATCCTTATTATTCAAATCCTCTAATTGTAAAAGGTTATTTATATCATAAATGTCGAAGTAATCTTTTTCATTCATTAAGTTTTTCATGTAACACGAATTTATTCTCTTTTTAATTCGAATGAATGTCAACCAACAATTCAAAAAAAAAAAATATTTCTTTTTTTTTTTAATTACCAAGATGTATATATATAAAAATAAAACAAACAAAAAAAAATAACTTTATTTTTTTTTCATTTTTTTTTTTTTTAAACTAGCTTCAGTGCATGGCTAACTTGTATGTACAAAAGTAGTAAACTAGCTTAGTGTACTACAAAAGGTTAATAATATATTTTATTAACCAACTACATATTTAGGACAAATAATAGACAAGGAAGGGATAAGACCTTCTTTTTTTTGTCGTGCTATGTTTTTGATTTTTGTGTTTTAAAAATTAAATAAGAATTAATGTTAACTTATTAAAAAAACTTAAGAGATAAAAGAAATGTTTATGTATTATTCAATGTATATTTTGAAATAACATTGAATATAATAAAATTTTGACTTTATTAATTATTATAGTTTATCTGTATGTTTTTAATTAAAAGAATAAGTAATTCTTTGTAAATAAAAACTCATTTATAATAATTAGTAAGTTTATTAAAAGAGGCAGTAAAATTTAACTCAAATTAAATAGTATGCATTATAAGAAAACTATATATATATATATATAATAAAAACTAATATATATATATATAAACGTATATTTAGTTATACATGATCTTTATCAATTTTTTTGCTTAATACTTTAGCAAAGTTATTAAATGGGCAATTAATAAATCAATAACATAAAGTTTAAATATATTAAAAAAATAATATACTTTTTATTTATTCTTAAAAATATAAGTTTAATAATATTTTCACTTCAAAATATAATTAAACCTCTTATATAATGAAATTAATCAATTTTCCTGAAAAAAAAATATATATATATATAGTGTCAGTACATCATTTACTAATTATTTGTTCAATGATTTTGCTAAAGTGTTAAACAAAAAAATTAGTAAAGAGCATGTATAGCTAAATATATCGATTTTTAGTATATATATACTTATTTTTATTATATATATAGTAATATTTATTATATATATATAACTTTTAATTGAACCAAGCAATTATATATTGCTTAACGGACATATTTTTACTTTTACACGCATAAAATTAAGTTATAACAAATAATAAAAATTAAACTCTACGTTATTCAGTGTTATTTCAAAATATACAAATTAAATACAAAACAAACTATATCTGCTCATACAATAATTTTTATATAAGTAAAAATTAATTCTTTCTTTTATTAAAACGACAACAAAAAAAAAAAAAAATTTTTTTTTATTATTAAATAACTATAAACATATATATATATATATATAAGTAAAATAAACAAAAAAAAATATAAAAACAAAAAAAATATGGCTATATATATATCTTCCTTTCATTTTTAACTAACTTCAGTGTATGCCTAGTATTTTCCTTATTAGTAATCTAACTTTATGCATTATAAAAGATTAGTAGCACCTTTGTTAACCATTACATGAATAGTTTTATTTTCCTGATTTGAAAACTCACTTTTATCATTATAAAGGGTTAATAATATTTTTTATTAATAACTAGTTCTCTAAAAAGGAATTGAGATAATTAATAAATAGATTAAAAGGTCATTATGATATTGTATACACACTCTAATAGGTTTCATAGTATTGTAATATCCCATTTTTTTAAATCGCCTTCATCATTTTCTTCCTCTATCGCTTCTTCATCTTTGTTCTTCTTCATTGATCTTTCATGTACATTTTGTTTGTTCCGTTTCTTTAAAATATTCCTTTGTTTCTCTTGCCACTGTTTCTCAATTACTTGTGTTTTCAACATGGGATTTACTACTTCTTCTCTTATATTATCCGTTGTTTCTTTCATATGTATCATTTCCTTTTTCCAATTCAACTTCAACTCCTGAAACCATTCCTCTTTTTTCCAACACTCCCATTTTTCTTTTTTCTTCTCTATCATAATATTCATTTCCCTTTCTTTTTCTATTTCATCTACTTTCTTATTTTCCATTTCTTGTTCACAAGATACTTCATGTTCTTTCTTTTGTTCTATGTATGATTTAAGAAACTCATTTGTCATGAACTCTATCTCTTCCTTTTTACATTGGTCTAATACCATCATATGTATCTCTGCACACATATTAGATATTAACCTTTCCTTCTCTACTTTCTTATCTACTTCCTCCTTTATTATTCCTGATTCTCTTTTCTTCTTCTCTGAATTATTTTTTTTTTCTTCTATGCTTTCTTCTTTTTTTTCTTTTATAAATTCATGTTGTTCCTTCTCATATTCTTCTAACGACTCTGTAAACCATCTCTCCTTATAATAATCTATAAATACCTTCCTTTGTCTCTGTAACCATTGCTTCCATATTTCTTTTTTCTTCTCTAATGTAGGATTACTCTCTATTTTATCTTGTTTATCCATGAATTCTAATTTATCCTTTGTTTCTGTATACATATTTTCCTCCCTTTTCCATTCTTCTTTCAAATTTTTAAACCATTCTTCCTTTTTCCACTTTTCCAACATCTTTCTTTGTCTTTCTATCCATTTCTTCGATAACATCTTCTGTTTTTCTAATGATACATCAATACATTCCTTTTCTCCTTTCATCATAACTTCTTTGTCCATTACGTCTTCAGTTAAATCCTCACATTTTAACCATTCATTCAAGCAAATTTCTAAAAATTCTACTCTGTTTAATTCCCATTCCTCCTGTTTACAATCCTGCATTATTACCATATGTATTTCTATTATAGTTTTTCTCTTCGGCTTCTTTCTCAATGTCATATAATTACTCCTTTTTCTTACTTCTTCTACCTTTCTTTCCATATGTTTCATTTTTGTTTCCTCTTTTTTCTCTAATTGTATGTACTCTTCTTTTTTTTTTTCTTTTTCAATTTCATCCTCTTTTATATTTTTTTCTACTACGTTAATTTCATCTGCTTCTTTTTTAATGACTTTTTTATTGTACTCGTCCATGAACTTTATAAAGGATTCATTTTTATTTTCATTCTTTAACTTCTCATGCATTTCTTCCCAATGTTTCTTCCATATAATCTTCTTTAACTTCTCATGCATTTCTTCCCAATGTTTCTTCCATATAATCTTTTGCTTTTGTAGCATAGGATTTTCAACTCTCTCTTCATTATTTCCTAATAAGTTTTCTTTATTCACTT
This sequence comes from Plasmodium relictum, assembly GCF_900005765.1. NCBI lineage: Eukaryota > Apicomplexa > Aconoidasida > Haemosporida > Plasmodiidae > Plasmodium > Plasmodium relictum. Next base: position 474 of record NW_021628739.1, on the reverse strand, counting down.
CTTCTATATATTTCTTTTCATTATTCATCCATTCTTGCTTCAATTCAATAAAGCATTTTTCTTTTTTAAATTTCTCTAATTCCTTTTTTTTTTCTTTTAATGTAATGCTTTTCATTATTTCTTCTTCCACTTCTAAAAGTTCTTTTTCATCGGAATTATCCTGTAATTTTAATTCTCCTATGCATATTTTAAAAAATTCTTTTTTGTTCCTTATCCATTCCTCTTTTTTGCATTCATCTAATACCATCATGTGTATCTCTATCCTTAATCTCGATATTAATTCATTTTTGTTTGAATCCTTAAATGCTTTATCCTTCTTTTCTATATCTATTCTTATTTTTTCTCTATCTATTGTTTCCATATTTTTTTTCATTTCTTCTTCTGTTTCATATTCTACTAACAATTGTTTTAACAATTCTTCGTCATCAAAAGTATGCAACTTATTTTGCTTTTGTATCCATTTTTTCCATATTA
>NW_021628738.1:0-6808 GCF_900005765.1 Plasmodium relictum | reverse complement strand
AAATAATAGAAAGGGCATTTTCCATATTATCTAAAATATCAGATGAAGAATCACTTTGTTTCTCAGGTTTCGTTAACAACTCTGAAAATAATGAATTCTCCAAGGAAAGGAAATCTTTGAATATTCCTCTACTAAAAAATTTTTTTCTCTCATGAGTTTTCACACTAGATTTTAATTTTTCTGTGGTCATTTCTGCAAGATTCCTCATAGCAATTAATCCTAATTCATAATTAATTAATAGTAATTCATCCTTAAATAAACTTGATAATAAACTAATATTGAATGTATATGCTATTAAGCTGGAAACCAATAATAATTTAAAAAAATTAAATGACTTTGAAAAATTCATTTTGATAATAAAGAGTAATACATATAGATTTTGAATTTTCTTTATAATAATATTCCTATAATAATTAATAAATATTATTAATATATAATAATAAATATAACTCTAAATATAAAATGAAAATGAATATTAATTTAAAAATAATAATTATTTTTATAAAAAAATTTTAAATAGATTAAAATTAATTTATTAAAATAATGTTCTTTCTTAGTTTTTATCTATGTTCTTTTTTCTTCTTTTTATTTTTAATTGCATGCATGACTAAATTTTGAAATAAATGCACAAATTCATATAATTGCATAGTGATTTATTAATGAAATTCCCAATAATTTCGCTAGAGTAATTAATAATCAAATTAATAAAGAGCATGTCGAAATATCTTTACTGATTTTAATGGCCTATAAAAGATATAAACGTTATATATAAAATTTATCTTTCCAGTCAGGAAAATATTAATTATCTGCATATTGACTATATTTTAAAAAAAAAAAAGAAAAAGAAAATGATACATTTATTTTTTTATTTTTTTTATTTTGGTATACGAAAATTAATAATTTCGCTAAAAATGGGGTTTAATTGTGTTTTTGAAGCATAAAAGTATTATTAAGCTTTTTATTTAAAATAAATAAAAAGTAGATATTTATTTTTGTTATATTTATTTTTACATCTTTAAAAACAATTAAATAACTTTAATCGAATTTATTATTTGTTGCAACTAAATTACTTTATATAATTATAATTTAAAATAGAGTATATATATTTACTCTAATAAAAATATAATATGCATTTATTAAAATAAATAAAATTCCTCTAAGTCGATAAAAGATGCTTAATTAAATTTATATTATGAATATAAATTTACTTTTATTTAGAAAAAACATGTTCATAAAATAAAAGAACAGTATTATAAATAACTTGTGCATTCTATTTATTAATTTGTGTTCTTCATATTCTAGAAAAACCTTTGAACGAGTAAATTAATAAATAAAATATCTAATTATTATACATATAATTTAAATAACTAAGCACTTATAATTTCAGAGGTATTTATTTAATTTAATCAAATTAAATGTTTATTCTTGTTTTATTAAAAATTTAAATTTTCCTTGGATTTATGCTTATATAAAAGTTATTTAACTGAACAAAATGAGATGATATTTTAATTGTTATTTTTAAACAATATTTCTAAAATAAAAAATATTAAATATTAATAAAAAGAAAATACTTTTTTATTTTTCTTTTTAGTTTTTTTAATTTAACTTTTTTAATTTTAAAAATTAATTCGATTTGACAGAACAAAAATTTTAATAAAATCAATAGTGAAAAAAATATGTAGCAATATTTCTTTTTAAACTTGTGTGTACATGGCTAATTCCCATTTTTATCTATGTACATTTAACTATTTTATTATAGAATGTTAATAATATCTTTTATTAATTGCATAGTAATATCATGTAAAAAGTGCTAAATAACAAGAGTAAATATGATAAATATAATTTTTTTTATTCAAGTTAATTTCATAATATATATAATAATAAAGTCTATTCAAGTATTTGTAAGATAGTAATATAGGAAATAATTATTAGCTTATTTAAAGTAAAAAAAAAATTAATATAAAATAAGCAGATATATTACAAGAAAAAAATATATCTAAAATGTGAGTAATATGAAATTCTGTAGAAATAATTTTTTTTATATTTATGTTTTAAAATTAAAAGTTATACATGTACCATAATTTTTTTTACTTCAAAATTTTAATAAAAAATAACATAAAACCATAAAAAATGTAGAATTTTTTAATTTGTATTATGAATAATAGTTCATAAATTGCGTTTTTATAATATTGATTTATTAATTGCCCGTTTAATGACTTTGCTAGAGTATTAAGCAAACAAATTAATAAAGAGCATGTATAACTAAGTATACGTTTATGTATATATATTCGTTTTTATTATATATATATATACTTTTTCTTATGATACATAATATTTAATTGAAGTTAAATTTTACTGCATCTTTTAATAAACCTATTAACCGCTATAAATGAGTTTTTATTTACAAAGAATAAGTATATTCTTTTATTTATAGACACACACAAAATTTATAACAAATAACAAAAATTAAGCTCTAATGCATTCAATGTTATTTAGAAATATACACATTTAATATAATATTAACATTATGTTGTTTCATTTATTTAGTTTTTATATAAGTAAAAATTAAATTCTCTTTTTTAATTCTAACAAACGTCAACCGACAAAAAAAAAAAATAATTTAATTTTTTTTTTTTTTTAATTACAAAGATGTATATCCAATAAAATAAATAAATAAAAAAAAATAACTTTATATATATATTTTTTTTTTTTTTAGCTAGCGTCAGTGCATAGCTGACTTGTACATACACGACTAGTAAACTAAATGTACTACAAAAGATTGATAACATCTTTTATTAACCACCTACATAGCATTTAATTTGAATTGAGTAATTCTGTATTTCTTAACAGACTGATTTATTAATTGGTCATTTAATGACTTTGCTAGAGTATTAAACAAACAAATTAATAAAGAGCATTGTATAACTAAATATACGCTTATATATATATATTAGTTTTTTAATTATTATAAATGAGTTTTTATTTACAAAGAATTACTTATTCTTTTAATTAAAAACATACAGATAAACAATAATAATTAATAAAGTCAAAATTTTATTATATTCTATGTTATTTCAAAATATACATTGAATAATAAATAAATATTTCTTTTATCTTTTAAGTTTTAATAAGTTAACATTTCTTATTTTAATTTTTAAAACACTAAAAAAAAATTAAAAAATAACATAACATAACAAAAAAAAATAATTTCGACAATAGAAAAAAAAAATATATTTTATTTTTTTTTTTAATTACAAATGTATATAAATAAAAATAAACAAACAAAAAAAATAACTTTATTTTTTTTTTTTTTTTATTATTAACTAGCGTCAGTGTATGGCTAACTTGTACGTACAGAAGTAGTAAACTTGCTTAGTGTACTACAAAAGGTTAATAACTAATTTTATTAACCACAGACATATTTTCTTTGACAAATATATATTTATTTACAAAGAATTAACATATTCTTTTAATTTAGAAATGAACGCAAATAATTAAGCCACAACTAATAACAAAATTAAATTCTAAGTTATTTACTATTATTTCAAAATATACAAATTGAATACAACACAAACATTACACTTCTAATTCAATAAAAGAAAATAAAAAGTTTTCTTATCGTTACTTTTAATACATTAATTTTTATGCAAGTAAAAATAAATTCTTTATATATCATTTAACAACCAACAAAAAAAAATTTAAAAAATTTTTTTTTTAATAATTACAAAAATATATAAAGAATAAAATAAACAAACAAACAAAAATAACTATGTATATTTTTTTTTTTTTAACTAATACCAGTGCACGGCTGACTTTTATTTTCCGGATTAGTAACCCATTTTATTTTACAAAAGGTTAATAACATTTTTTATTAACCACTTAATGTGTACTTATATGAAATTTATAAAAATATACTTAAAATTATAAAATAATCAAAAAAAATATTTATAAAAAAAATTTTAACATATGTATAAAATAGATTAACTTAAATTTAATATATTTATAATTTTTAAAAACAATTTGTCTTTTATAAGTTCTTAAATTTTTTTATTGTTTGAAAATTTTCAAGAACTCTTTTATGTATGTACTTTTATTACAGTAAATATGTAATTAAATTGCAACCTTTTGTATGTACATAAATATTTATTATTTTTTTGATATCTTTTTATTGGAATTAGTGCGCGATTAACTACAGTTCTAATATGTGTACACACCTAATATTAAAAATAAAAAAAGTCAATAATAACCTTTATTAACTAATTATTAATATTTTAAAATATTTATAAACACATTTAAAATAAACTTTAATAATTATTTATCACTTCAGATAGTAAATATATACACACATCTAAGTTAATATTATGCACCCACTATATCTACTCGCCCCAAAAAATTTATTACTAAAAAAAAAATTTTTAACTATTTTTTTTTTTCTAGTGAACATAATAAAATAAAATGAGACACAAGTATTAAAAACATGTAGAGAAATGTACATATGAAAGCATGCAAGTCAGTAGAAATATACAAGTACTTAATGTAATGTAAAAAAAAATATATATATGCATTTTTTTTTTTCTAATACACAAATTATAATGCTATCTACCTGATTAATAAAAAAATTGTTATTAACTTTTCGTAAAATAAAACGAGCTACTAGTCGAGAAAACATAAGTCATATATGCACTGATGCTAGTTAAAAAAAATATATAAAGTGATATTTTTTTTTTTTTTATTTATTTTATTTACAAACATGTTTGTAATTAAAAAAAAAATTAAATTATTTTGTTTTTTATATGGGTTGACGTTTATTTGAATTAAAAAGGGAATTAATTTTTATTTACATAAAAACTTAATGAAAAAAAATAATGTTTATGTTTTATTTAATTTGTATATTTTGAAATAATATTGAATAAATCAGAGTTTAATTTTTGTCATTTGTTATAAATTTTGTTTATGTTTTTAATTAAAAGAATATACTTATTCTTTGTGAATAAAAACACACTTATAAAAGTAAACATATATCTGTTGAACAATACAGAATTATTTAATTCAAATTAAATATTATATATTATAAAATTCCTTTTATATATATGGTCAGTGAATAGATCCATTGCCCTTAATTAATATGCATTTTAAATATTTAAAATTTAAATAATTATGTCTCCTTTAGGAAAATATTGCATGCTAAAAAAATTTTAACTATTAGAACTTTGGCTAACTTAGTGTGTCTAATTATATTTTTTTTAAGACACATCTCGGTTATAATTGTCTTATGTCTTTTTATTTTTTTATTTTTTTTGAATGTTTTATTTTTTTTATTTAATTTATATATATATATTTTTTTAATATTTTTTTAGGGATTTTTTTTCGACAAAAAAGAAAGAGATTTTTTTTTTTTTGGAAAAGATTTTGAATGAAAGGTTAGCAAGTGGATTGCTTTTACTTTTTTTTGAACTTTTACAGATTTTAAAAATCTTAGTGATTTAATTAATTTTGTATTATAAATAAAGTCTATAATACAAAATTATAAAGGAGTCCTAAAATTTACTCTTTATTAACTTGGATATTCATTACTTTTATTCGAGTCTTTGAATATCCAATTAATAAATCAAATACAAAATTATAAAGGAGTCCAAAATGTTTTAATTCATTAACTTGGATATTCATCTTTTTTTATTAAAGTCATTGAATAATCAATTAATAAGTGGTTAATAAAAGGTATTATTAACCTTTTGTAGCATGCTAAGCTAGTTGCTAGTTGTATACGTACAAGTTAGCCATGCACTGACGCTAGTCCTATATATATATAAAAAAAAAAAAAAAAAATAAAGTTATTTTTTTTTGTTTGTTTATTTATATATATATACATCTTTGTAATTAAAAAAAAAAAGAAAAATTAATATATTTTTTTTTTTTTGAAGAGTTTTTTGAATGTTATGTTATGATATGTTTTAATTTTTAGTGTAAATAAAAATTAAAAGAAAGAAATGTTAACTTATTAAAACTTAAGAGATAAGAGAAATGTTTATGTATTATTCAATGTATATGTTGAAATAACATTGAATATCATAAAATTTTGACTTAATAAATGGTTATAAATTGTTTGTATGTTTTTAATTAAAAGAAGATATTAATTTTTTGTAAATAAAAACTCATTTATAGCGGTTAATAGGTTTATTAAAAGATTGATTTATTAATTGCCCGTTTAATGACTTTACTAGAGTATTAAACAAACAAATTAATAAAGAGCATGTATAACTAAGTATACGTTTATATATATATATTCGTTTTTATTATATATATATATACAGTTTTCTTATGATGCATAATATTTAATTGAAGTTAAATTTTACTGCATCTTTTAATAAACCTATTAACAGTTATAAATGAGTTTTTATTTACAAAGAATTAATATCTTCTTTTAATTAAAAACATACAAATAATTTATAACAATTTATTAAGTCAAAATTTTATGATATTCAATGTTATTTCAAAAATATACATTGAATAATACATAAATATTTCTCTTATCTCTTAAGTTTTAATAAGTTAACATTTCTTTCTTTTAATTTTTATTTACACTAAAAATTAAAACATAACATAACATTCATTCATAAAACTCTTCCAAAAAAAAAAAAAATATTTAATTTTTTTTTTTTTTTTTTTAAATTACAAAGATGTATATATATATAAATAAACAAACAAAAAAAAATAACTTTATTTTTTTTTTTTTTTTTTATATATATAGGACTAGCGTCAGTGCATGGCTAACTTGTACGTATACAACTAGCAACTAGCTTAGCATGCT
>NW_021628735.1:0-10220 GCF_900005765.1 Plasmodium relictum | reverse complement strand
CCTATAAAAAAAAAAAAAAAATAAAGTTATTTTTTTTTTTGTTTGTTTATTTATATATATATACATCTTTGTAATTAAAAAAAAAAAAAAATTAATATTTTTTTTTTTTGAAGAGTTTGATAAATGTTATGTTATGTTTTTAATTTTTAGTGTAAATAAAAATTAAAAGAAAGAAATGTTAACTTATTAAAAACTTAAGAGATAAGAGAAATGTTTATGTATTATTCAATGTATATTTTTGAAATAACATTGAATATCATAAATTGTGACTTAATAAATTGTTATAAATTATTTGTATGTTTTTAATTAAAAGAAGATATTAATTCTTTGTAAATAAAAACTCATTTATAACTGTTAATAGGTTTATTAAAAGATGCAGTAAAATTTAACTTCAATTAAATATTATGCATCATAAGAAAACAGTATATATATATATAATAAAAACGAATATATATATATAAACGTATACTTAGTTATACATGCTCTTTATTAATTTGTTTGTTTAATACTCTAGCAAAGTCATTAAACGGGCAATTAATAAATCACTTTTCTAGGGTATTAAAAAAACTAATTAATAAGGAGTCTGTATAAATATATTGATTTATATGTATATATATATACTTATTTTTATTATATAAAGTAAATTATATATATATAATATTTAATTTGAATTAAGCAATTATGTATCACTTAACAGACATTTTTACTCTTATAAATGTATTTTTATTTACAAATAATAAGTATATTCTTTTAATTTAAAAACGTACAAAAATAATTAAGTCATAGAAAGTGACAAAATTAAATTCTAAGTTATTGTTATTTCAAAATATGCAAATCAAATATAACACAAGTATTATAGTTTTTATTCATTTAAAAGAAATAAAAAGTTTTCTTATAGTTGCTTTTCATACATTCATTTTTTTTACTTTAAGTAAAAATTAATTCCTTCTTCAATTCTTTAAAAAGAATTACAAAAAAAAATTAAATATATATATTTTTTTTTTTTTAGCAATTACAAAAATACATAATAAATAAAATAAACAAAAAAAAATATAGATATAAAGATTTAATTTTTTTTTTTTTTTTAACAGCGTCATTGCATGACTGACTTCTACTTTCCTAATTAGTAAGCTAACTTTATATATTGTAAAAGGTCTATAATAATTTTTATTAACCAATACTCTAAAAAAGTCATTCGAAAGACCAATTAATAAATTACATAGTTATATAAAATATGTATGCTTCATTTTTAAACCTCGAGAATCTAAATAATACTAGTTTGCATGAATTATAATTATCTCAGATATTTATCGTTTTAATTTATATGTTTTCTTATCTTTGTAAATCTAAAATATTTTAACTCGTATGCTTTTTAGACCTTTCAAATCTGGAGAATTTCATCTTATGCTAAATATATACATATAAAAATATTAATATCCTTTCTTATTTACAAAATATATAAAAAGGTCAATAATATATTTTATTAAAAATAATAAAAGTTTTGAAAATACTATATCTAAATGAAACTTTTTCTAAGATTTCAAAATTTTCATAATCCATAAAATAAAATATAAAATTCTCTTTTATAATGGTAAAAATTTTCTCTTAATTCTTCGTTCCAATCTAGATAATGGAAAACTCTCTTAAATTCAATCGGAACAGGAGCAAGCTCTCTTGAAATATTCCATCTAGAAAAGCTCACATTAAGAGAATCATTCTGTAATTTTACTAATTTATTAAAACTAGTATATGCAAAATTTGACTGTTTCACATAATCATTTTTAATATCTCTAATTTTTTCAATTAACATAATTAAATGGATTTTTACATTTCTTTGAGAATTTCTTTTTTTAATTTCTTCTAATTTCAAAGAATTCAAGAAAACATCAACTTCTGTAATAAAATTATTATCTAGATCTTTATTTATTACGTTTTTTATTCTAGATAAATATCTTGAAGACATTATATTATTAAGACAATTTAATAAATAGCAACATATTTTACCATAATAATCTGTACTTGAACACTCACGGAGATTACAAAAATTACCCCAACAATATCGATATGATAAATTGTACTGTAAATTAGCAAAAACATCGTTCATTTTTTTTGAACATGTTTCATTATGTTCTTTTGTAATTTTTTGACTCTCTACTATTTTTGACTTAAAATGGAGCAATTTTTTTTCATATAATTCCTTTTTTTTTAAGTCTTTTTTTAGTAATAGTAAACTAAAAAATTTTGCTCTCATTTCATCTTTTGTTTCACTATTGAAATCTAAAGCTTTCAGTGAATATTTATGAAAATCCTCAATATTTCTTTTAGTTACATGATTATAAAATTTAAAATCTTGATTATAATTTTCATTATGACGATTATTAATGTAAAAATCACCAAGATCATCTAAAGAAATTGCTGTAATGAAATAAACCTTTGCTTTATCTAAATAGTCATTAATTGTATTCATTAAATTTTTATATTCTTTTAACAATTCTTTATCATCTGATAATAATTTTCTAATTTGAATGAAGGAATTTGTAATATTATTTGTTGATTCATTTCTTTTATCTTCTTTAATTTTGTTCATTTTAGATAAATATGGGTCATTTCTTTTTATATGTACAAAGTATGAAGATTCTGTAGCAAAATTAGAATTTTTTAGATTTACAGATGATCCATTTTTAAATAAATATAATTTTTTTTCATCTTCATTTTTTAAGTTATCTATTTTTATTTTATATTCATTTTCTTTTTGAAAATTGAAAATTTTAAAATTTCCCTTTTTCTTTTTTTCATATTCTGTGAAAGAATTATCTTCTAGTTTCTTTACTTTTTTTAAACTTAAATCAAATAATAAATTATTTATTTTCGATTCAAAATTTTTTGATAATTTTTTGACCTTTATCTCATAACTTGATCCTGTACATATTTATATATACATAAATATAAAAAAAAAAAATTAAAAAATCCGGAATAAAATAAGAAAAATATGTATCTACTAAAAAGTGTGTGAAAATTGCAAACTAGAAGTATACATATATATTGAGTTACTAAAAAAAGTTAATAGAAGAATCAAACAAATCCAAATTATTTTCCTACACATATTAAAAGTGGCATAAATTTAATTTTTCTTTCTAAAATTTAAAAATAATATATGATATTTTATTTAGTAAATTGTGTTTATTTTTTGCATAGATAAAAATGGATATTTTTTTTCGCTTTGTTTTTGAAAATGCATATATTACATAATTCCATTTACTCCAAGTTTCAATAAATATTTGACTACAGATATAAAATTACATAATATATATATATAATTTACAATATGTGATACAATATAAATTATACTTGTTCACTATTGTTTGCAATTTACACAAAAAAGGTAAAAACCCAACAACAAAGAGAAAGAAAAGAAGAAAAAAAGAAAAAAAAAGTGTGTAAATATAAGAATATATATAAAAAGTGCAAAAAAAGTAATTTATATTATACCATCTTAAAATATCAAAAAAAATATTTAAAATAATTATGTGAAAAAGAAAATTACATAATTATTTAAACTCCTTAAGATTTACGACAGAAATAAAAAAAAATTCTTTTTTTCTTATATATAAATTAATTTAAAGTGTTGCATGCATGAGTGTGCATATGACTAAAATGTAAATAAACTAAATCAGAAAAATACAATATTAAACATTTTATTGGTAAATAGAAGTGTAAATTAACGAAAATAACATATATATATAATGTATACATTAGCTTTAAATAAAATATTCTTAATGTTGTGAGATGAGCTTATGAAATTGCAATAAATTTTACCTTCTAAAAAGATATATCAGTCTCCAATTTAAAAAAATAAAATTTATAAAAGAAACTTCTTTTAGTCAAAAAGTTCAACAAAGATTGTTTATAAGAATTTTCTTTAGTTATTAACTTTTTTTTTTTAAACTATTTACCAGTATACAAATAATAAAGTACCAAATAGAGAAGTTGAATCATATAATAATTTTTACTTTAATCAATCATCTAGTTTTTTTTATTATAATATTAATTGTTCTTTTAATTTTATCACCATTTTTCTTATATATTTTTTTTTATTACCCGAAATATCTTTCGTATAATGTAAAATTACAGTTTTTATAGTTGTTATAATTCCTAATATTTTAGCGCATTACCATTTCATAATTGTATACTATTATAGCTGACTGTTTAAATAATTTTGTTAAATAATAAGGGGGAAATTATATATAAAGCAGAAAGACCTATACTAAATTTGTTTATTTTAAAAGTTCTTTTTTTATAAATAAGTTTCATATAATTAAATTATACAATATAAAATAAATAGTTTATTTCATATAATAATCATAAATCTTTAAATAAAAATATTTTAACTATATATTATTATTGTTTTTAACACATTAACCATTTTAAACTATATTTTTATCTTATTTAATGCAAAATCATCCTTATTTTTATTTGATCCTTAATTATATATAAAATAATCTTTATTACTTATGAATTTGTGATTCTTCGTAAAAATAAATCTTATTTCCACTGTAAATATAAAAAGTTATATTCATAAGTTAAAATTTTATTTTTTTTATTTCAAGTAACTTTTTTATCTAGGTTGTTTAGATATATTTTAAGTGTATAGCTAGATTTGCACACTGCTTTGCTAATTCAGGAATCTAAAAACGATTAACAATACTTTTTATTAATAATTAAGTAAATCCATATAATTATCTAAGAAATTTATATAATATCATATTTCATATATATACTATTATAATGACATTAAATTATATTGATAAGTGAATGTTACTTTTTACTTCTTACAAAAAATTATATAAGGAATTTTTTTTTTTTATCATTTTAAAATTTTAGGAATTTTACCACTAAGCTATTCCCAATTAGTAACAGTTCAATTACTCTCATTACTACCACACCTACATCTAAAAATTTCATAATCTATATATTTTCATATATTTAATTTTTTAATTTTTGGTTATAATTTTTTTAGTCATATATATATTACTAGTTACAAGAAATGATTATTGATTATGTGCACTAAATCTACATATAAATTTTCTTATTATTGCTAAAATTTAACTATTTCATCCTCTATATTGTGCATAACACTATTTCTACATAATAAAAAAGTTAAATATTCTATAATATTTTTATTTTATTATTTTATAATATATGTCATAACGTTTATTTTTTCAGAAGTAATGAATTGACCTACATTTATTTATACGTCAAATGCAGTTTTCATTTTTATTAAAATTTATATATCTAATTATTAAATTCCATTAATTACCCCATTTTTAACTATTTTTTCAAAATTTACCTTTTTTTATTTACACAAGTTCATAAACGCGTAACTAAGTATTTATAAGGATTTTCATTTATACCATTTACTTGCGGATGCGCACTAGTTTGATACAATTTTATTTGTAATTTTTTGGTAATATATTTCTGAAATTCTAGATTCATATAAACATAACTATATTTTCTTAGAAAACTTACTGGAGACCCCAAAATAGGAATCCAAGTACTTTTTATAATAGATTTCAATCAATAACAATGAAAGTTCTCTTAGTTACATTTGTTAATATAAAACATGAGTCATGATAAACATTAATTATATAAAATATCCCTTATCCTTACATATTCTAGGTTCTAAAATATCTATTGAAACCTTATCAAATAAACTCAGTTTAAATAACGCCTGATTTCCATTAGATTTTAATCATCTATCATTGATTTATTAACTTTCTGTTTAATGGTTTTACTAGGGTATTAAACATAGAAATTAATAAAGAGTATGTGTAACTAAATATACTTATTTTATTATATATATAGTTATATTTAAAATATATAGCATTTTATTTGAATTAAGAAATTCTGCATTGATTAACAGGCATGTTTACATACAAAAATTTAAGTTATAACAAATAACAAAAATTAAACTCTGAGATGTTCAATGTTATTTCAAAATATACAAATCAAATGCAACATAAACATTAAATTTTTTATATTTGAAATGTAAAAATTAATAATTTCTCTATTCAAAAAGTCAACCAACAAAAAAAAAAAAATTTTTACTTTCTTTCAATAATTACAAAAATATATAAAAATAAAATATCAACCAATCATACATTACTTAGAAAAATAAACAAATTGTAATGTATTCATTAGCATAAAGACTAATACTACGAACTAAAAAATATGTTGCGCCTTCTTTAGTGTGTTATTGACACTGCAGTGTCCTGTATACATATCATTGTGAAAATAATATATTAAATGGTTTCTATATTTTTTTGGTATATATAATCTTCTTGTTTTGTAATGAACAGGAAAACCGTCTCTATATACTAAATATTTTAATATATTTCACCTCTCATACATTATAGAGAATTCCTTGATAACGGAAAATATAATATAAATCTTCACATTCTTCAGATGGTTAATTGTAATATAATAACATAAATTTTGAAAGGCTAATTTCATCTATGGTTCTAGTAATTCAATAAAATAAACTTCTTTTAATTATATATGTTCAAGTTTTAGATAAACTTTGATGATCCCAATTTTCATCAATACAATTTTTCTGTATTAATAGAATATATTCATAGGACATCTTTATATTCCTTTTTAATCAACTTTTTTTAGATTCTGTAATATAATAATCGAAAGTTTCACAAGCTATAAACATTGAAAGTAATTCTTTTTCAGTTTTACTATATTTCGGTTTATTATACTTTAATTTCTCTGATATATAATGGATAAATCTAGGAGTGTTGGTGTCTTCCTTTGCTTAAGGTAATACCACTTAAATATTATAATATTGTGCGTCCATATAAAAATTATAAAGTTTTCCAGGTTTTGAAAATGAAATGTAGGTTAGTTCATTCATTTTTTCTTTAATTCATTAAATACATATAGTTGGTTATTCTTCATTTCATGTAAACTTTTTTTCCTAGTTAATAATAGAATCAATTTAGAGTTCAATTTTAAAAAATTCTAAATACAATTTCTATAATAGAAGCTCCTAAAAATAATCATAGTTGCCCCTTTGACTTTGATCTCTATCTATTTTATTAATTTCCCATTCAAAGACTTTGCTAGAGTATCGAATACACGAACTATTAAAGAAAATGTATAAATAATTATACTTATCTTTTATTTTATACTTATTTTTACTTTAAATATAAGTAAAATCCATATTCATAATATAAATTTTATGTAACAGCTTTTATTTCTTCGGAGACATTTATTTTAACAAAGTGGTTAATAAAAGATGTTATTAATCTTTTATAATGCATAAAGTTAGCTTTCTAATCAGGAAAATATAATTCAACCATATATTGAATCTAATAACAAAAAAAAAAAATTTGTATTGCTATATCTTTTTTTGTTTATTTTATTTTTATATATCTTTGTAATTATTAAAAAAAAAATAAAATTTTTATTTTATTTTTTTTTTTTTTATTGGTTAACTTTTTGAATTGAGAGATCATTAATTTTTAATTGAAATATAAAAATTAATGTATATAAATATATAACTTTTATGTAATATTCAATTTGTATATCTTTAGATAACATTAAATAACTTATAGTTTAATTTTTTTTATTTGTTATAACTTAATTTTGTGTGTATTTTCAATTAAAGGAATGTATTTATTCTTTGTAAATAAAATTACATTGGTAAAATTAAAAATATATCTGTTAAGCAATACAGAATTTCTTAATCTAAACCAAATGCTATATATTATAAATATTACTATATATATAATAAAATGAGTATATATATATATAAATGTGCATATTTAGTTGTACATGCTCTTTATTAATATGTTTGTTTAATGCTCCAGCAAAGTCATTAAAAAGGCAATTAATAAATCACAAAGGTATATTATATTTTTGTTAAATAAATATATATCCTCTTTTAAATTATAATTATATAAGTTGATTTAATTACAACAAATAATAAATTTAATTTAAAGTTATTTAACTATTTTTAGAAACATAAAAATTAAATATAACAAAAAAAAAAAATATACTTTTTATTTTAAAAAAAAATAAAAAGTTTAATAATACTTTTCTTTCAAAATATAATTAAACCCCCTATCTAATGAAATTCACACGCTTTCCCAAAAAAAAAAAAATTATATATTTTTTTTTTTCAAATACTCCAAAAAAAATAAAGAAAATAAAAAAAATAATCATAAATTTTTTTTTTTTTTTTTTTTAATGGTATCATTACACGAATAATTGCATTTTCCTGAGTGAAAAGCTGAATTTGATTATTATAAAAAGTTAATAATATTTTTTATTAATCGCTAACTCAATAACTGTTTTCACTTTATTCAGTGAAGGTCCCATTTCTTTATAGTTTATTACTTTCCCTAGATAAGTTATAAGTACTTTCAAAAATTTACATTTTACTATATTTATCCCTAAATTATTATCAAAATGTTTTTTATATATTCTTCTTAATATTTTGAAATGCTCTTTATTGTAGTTTTTGTAAGAGTGGTTATAATATCAATATACACAACTATGTAATTCTCTTGAATTATTTCCATAAAGATATTTTTTATAATTCTTTGAAACTGTGTGGTCAATTTTTCTAGACCAAAAGGTAATATATTAAAATTGAATGTTCCATTTTTAGAAGCTTTAAATCCTATGTAATGTTTGCTATTATCTTCCGATACAATATTTCTAAATTTGTTTTTAAGACTTATTTTTGAAAATCAATTAGTGCCATAAAAAATTTGAAATGTGCTCTTCATGTATAGATGTTTTATTAATTGCTTGTTTAATGAATTTGCTAGGATATTAAACAAATAAATTAATAAAGATCATGTATAACTAAATATACTGATTCATATATATATACTTATTTTTATTGTATTGATTTATTAATTACCTGTTTAATAACTTTGCCAGAGTATTAAATAAACAAATTAATAAAGAGC
The DNA here is from genome assembly GCF_900005765.1 of Plasmodium relictum. Lineage (NCBI taxonomy): Eukaryota > Apicomplexa > Aconoidasida > Haemosporida > Plasmodiidae > Plasmodium > Plasmodium relictum. The sequence goes on along the minus strand of NW_021628735.1, from coordinate 1,236 downwards.
ATGTACAACTAAATATACGGATTTTTATATATAAATACTTATTTTATTATATATATAATAAGTTTTTATAATGTATAATATTTATATTATACATTAAATTATTATGTATTGCTTAACATATGTATGTTTACATTTAAAAATGAGTTTTTATTTACAAGGAATAAGTATAACCTTTTATTTAAAAACACACACTAAATTTATAACAAATAACAAAAATTAAGCTCTAGTTTATTCAATGTTATTTCGAAATATATACATTGAATTTAACATAAACATTATTTGTTTTCACTCCTTAATTTTTTTTTTTATATAATTAAAAATTAATTCTCTTTTTAATTTTTTTAACAAAATTCCAACCGACAAAAAAAAATTAATTTTATTTTATTTTTTAATTACAAAGATCTATATACCATAAAATAAACAGAACAAAAAAAATAACTTTATATATTTTTTTTTTTTAACTATATTCAGGGCATAGCTAACTTCTATTTTCCTAACTGATAACTCATTTTATTTTTACAAAAGGTTAATAACAATTTTTTTATTAACCATACTCCACAACTTAGGGGAAGTAATGATATAACTTATATTTTGTTCTCTTTGGCTTTTTTTATAACTTCTAACCCATTTTGTGTTTCCTTATTAATTTTTCTATCTTTATTACTAAAATCCTCTAATTGTAAAAGGTTATTTTTATCACAAATGTCTAAATAATCTTTTGGTTTTAATACATTTGTAGTATTGATTTATTAATTGCCCGTTTAATGACTTTGCTAGAGTATTAAACAAACAAATTAATAAAGAGCATGTATAACTAAGTATACGTTTATATATATATATTCGTTTTTATTATATATATATATACTGTTTTCTTATGATGCATAATATTTAATTGAAGTTAAATTTTACTGCAACTTTTAATAATCCTATTAACAGTTATAAATGAGTTTTTATTTACAAAGAATTAATATCTTCTTTTAATTAAAAACATACAAATAATTTATAACAATTTATTAAGTCGAAATTTTATGATATTCAATGTTATTTCAAAAATATGCATTGAATAATACATAAACATTTCTCTTATCTCTTAAGTTTTTAATAAGTTAACATTTCTTTCTTTTAATTTTTATTTACACTAAAAATTAAAACATAACATAACATAACATTCTCTCATCAAAAAAAAAAAACTTTTTATATAAAAAAAAATATTATTAATTTTTTTTTTATAATTAC
>NW_021628734.1:0-6909 GCF_900005765.1 Plasmodium relictum | reverse complement strand
TTTTTTTTTTTTGTTTGTTTTATTTACATATATATACATCTTTGTAATTATAAAAAAAAATTAATAATATTTTTTTTATAAAGTTTTTTTTTTTTGGAAGAGTTTTTTGAAAGAAATGTTATGTTATAATATGTTTTAATTTTTAGTGTAAATAAAAATTAAAAGAAAGAAATGTTATGTTATGTTTTAATTTTTAGTGTAAATAAAAATTAAAAGAAAGAAATGTTAACTTATTAAAAACTTAAGAGATAAGAGAAATGTTTATGTATTATTCAATGCATATTTTTGAAATAACATTGAATATCATAAAATTTTGACTTAATAAATTGTTATAAATTATTTGTATGTTTTTAATTAAAAGAAGATATTAATTCTTTGTAAATAAAAACTCATTTATAACTGTTAATAGGTTTATTAAAAGATGCAGTAAAATTTAATTTCAATTAAATATTATGCATCATAAGAAAACATTATATATATATATAATAAAAACGAATATATATATATAAACGTATACTTAGTTATACATGCTCTTTATTAATTTGTTTGTTTAATACTCTAGCAAAGTCATTAAACGGGCAATTAATAAATCAGTGTCATAGGAGTGTTGAATTATTTCTTGTATGTAATGTAATTGCATGACAGTATAATGAATCATTAAAATAAAAAAATTAAACATTTTTCATTAAGAGACAATATTTTTATCAATGAAGAAAGATTATTATAGTGATATTTTTTTTTGTTAATTGAGTAACTTTTAGTTAATTAAACTCTAATTAAATACTAAAGTTATCATTTAAGCGGGTGAAAGTGATAAAGCTCAATTGGAGAAGTTTAAGTATTTATACTTACCATTTATTAATTTGTTTATTCAATACTCTGATAGAGTAAAAGAAAAATAAATTATTAAATCACAAATGCAAGATTCGTTGTTTCCTTTTCTATCATTTAAAATAGTCAAATTAATGAAGATCATATAGAGAAATATCTGCTAATTTTATTTATAATAAAATTACTTATCACAGATAATTATATATTCCATATATAATTATTTATATAAATTAAAATATTATTATATATATTATTTTTTTAATCTCACTTTTCAATAGTTTTTATTACAAAATATTTTACTTGTTTATATATTATGCAAATTCACACAAAACAAATAATCTTTATAATTATAAATAGTTCACATAAAAAAAATTGTCTACATAAAAATTAATTAATCTTCCTGAAAAAAATTATTTATAAACATAAAAGAAAAAAAAAAAAAAATATAGATAAATTCTTTAATAAGAATTAATACATGTACTTTATATTTTTATTTTATAACATATATCTATAGAGACGATCTTCTACATATCTATTTCTATAAATAAAATCTTGTTATATGTATATTCATATACATATCTTTATATATTCATTTTTTTTAATATCTAGCATAGGCTAATAATTTTTGTATATAACTTTTTTCATTATATTAAAATTTTAAAAAAGTAAATAAAATTTCTTATTTACCAGATGATAACTCTTTTTGTATATTGTAATTTACCTTTTTATTTATGTGATAATTTTAAGAAAAAGGAGAACTACCATTTTCATAAATATTAAAATAACTTTTAAGTTTCAACAGAGACGTAGAAAGTGATTTTTTCCAGTTCTTATCATATATTTGAAATAAATCACATTAAATTTAATAAATACTTTTTGAATTATTGCCTTATAGTTTTATTTTTAAAAAAAAAATTTGAATTTCTTTACTACTATATTAGATAATTATATCCTTAAATGTTAAATAATAATATTCCAGATAATCTAAGAGGAAGAGATCAACATGTTTTATATTTAGTATTTCTATTATAATTTTTCATCCAATTTCTTTTATATTCATATAACAAACACTAACATCTTTATTATTATTAATAATAGGTTTTCTTTTATAATATCTATCTTTCCTTATGTGTCTTTCTCTCAGTCTTTTTAATAAATAATCATTTTAGGTAATATCCTTGAGAAACCGGAGTACATGTAATCAACTCAAAAAAATTGAAAAATATGTTGTTTCCTTTATTGTATCATGTGATGTATTATTGTAGATAGATACAACATTCCAAACTATTTCTTTGAAAGGAGTTTCTTTTTCCTCAAAAATTTAACTTTCAACATTTTAAAGCATAAGAGTAATTATTAATTTCAACGTGCGCAAAAATATTCTTCTTCTTTTTATCAGTAAATAATATTGCTTATATATTTATATTTGTAATAAATAAAAATATAATATAGTTAAAAGATTAATTATACATGCATAGTATTTGAAGAAAAAACGTAAATTGAAATAGGTACACTAAAATATCTTAAACTTACTACATACTTTATTATGTTTGTTAAAAAAAAGATATAATTAACTTTTTATAAAGTAATAGTTGTTTATATGGAAAATAGCAGGTTATTTATGCATTTACTAGTTTAAAAAAAAAAATAATTCCTTTTTTCTTTCTAATTGCTGATTAATAAAAGTTATTATTATCCTTTTTATATTTTAAATGTAGCTGCTTCCATTATAAGATACCAGTATTGTATACTAATTCCCATAAAAGAAGTGCAACTATTAATAAATAAAGCTGCACACATTTTAAATGTACTATTTAATTACATATTCTATGTAATTATAGGCGTACAGAAAAGAGTTATATACTTGATTTATTGATTGTCTGTTTAATGACTTTGTTAGGGTATTAAACAAACAAATTAATGAAGAGCATGTATAACTAAATATACAGATTTATATATATATATACTTATTTTATTATATATATAGTAGCATTTTATAATATATAATATTTAATTTGAATTAAACAATTCTGTACTGCTTAACAGGCATATGTTTAGTTTTATAAATTTATTTTTATTTGAAAAGAATAAGTATATTCTTTTAATTAAAAACACACAAAAAAATTTATAACAAATAACAAAGATTAAACTCTAAGTTGTTCAATGTTATTTCAAAATATACAAATCAAATACAACATAAATATTATATTGTTTATACATTAATTTTTTATTTTTCAATTACAAATTAATAGCCTTTCAATTCAAAAAGACAACTTCATCAAAAAAAAAAAAAAAATAAGGTTATATATATATTTTTTTTTTTAACTAGTGCCAGTTCATTGCTGACTTATATTTTCTTAACTAGTAAGCTAATTTTATATTACAAAAGGTTAATAATATTTCTTTATTAACCAATAGTCAATGACATTTTTCAAGATAATAAATAAATATAAAATACTTAAAAAGATTAATTATTTTAAAAACTTCTGCATATCTCAAATTTAAGATAATGTTTTTTTATGTATATATTAATTTTTTATTTTTATGATTATTTTTATAATTTTAAGAATATTTATTATAGATTTCATTGTGTATATTATTCCATATTGAATGATATACACATTGAAATCTTTATGATAATAATGTGTGTGCCATTAAAAGTACCGAAAGTACATTTTGCATGCAATAAAATGTATGTGAGTACAATAAAATATTAAAAGGGAAAATTTTTTAAGAAAGTAATTTTTTTTCTTTTTAGAAAGAGATTAATTTTATGGCTAATAAAAAATTAGTAGTATATGTTAAATATATATTGCATAGAATAATGGTTATGTGTGAGATATAAGCATTAAAAATTAATTAAACTTTAATTAACTATTAAAGTTTTAGTACTATGTATTAAGAATAATAAAATTCAATTAAAGAGGTATAAATATTTATACTTTCTATTTATTAATTTGTTTATTCAATACTCCAACAAATCATTAGAATAGAAAATTAATAAATCACTTCTTAATTTTGTTAAAATTATTTATATTCATTTAAAAAAAAAAATTTTTTTTCTTTATGAAAGATTTAATGAAATGTTTTTCTTGTAAAATTTTTGTTGTCAAACCGAATTAATTTTTAAACAATAAAAAATTAAATTCGAGATTTTCAAAAAAATTAAAAGGAATTTATTTTTGTTAACACATAATTTTTACTTGTCTTTCTAAAAGACTTTTAATAACTATAATTTAAATTTATTTGTTAATTTTAATTAATTATTTGACATAGTCAATAATTTTAATGAGAATTAAAATTTTTAATTAAAATAAGAGTGCATTTATATTAAAGTAAATAAATGTATCAGTAACAATAATTTCTCAGCTACGTAAACTATATATATAAAGTTTATGTATTAATAGCATAAATATATTTTTACAAAAATTAAAATCGGTAGAGACATCTTTACATGCTATTTATTAATATGTTGGTTCAGTCTCTACTGAAGTCATTGAACAAATAATTAATATATCATATATATAATAAAAAAAAAAATAAAACAATCATATTTTTTTTTATACAGTATGTACACAAAGGAAAAGAGAAAAAAAATTTTTTTTTATGTTGTAAGTTGTTTTTATGAATTATATTTAATTTAATTTATTTTAATTTAAAAAAAAAAAATTATTTTTTGAGTTATTAAATTTTGCCAATCGAATTAATTTTTAAAATCATGAAAAATTAAATTTGAAGTTTGAAAGAAACCAAAAAGAATTTTTTTTTTATGTGTTTTTTAAAAGAATGTTAATAACTTTAATATAATTTTGCTATTTTATTTAAAAAGTTATTTTACATATAATCAATAGTCTTAACATAAATTTAAATTTTTAATAAAGATAAATTTTTATTAAAATTAATGCTCTAAAACATTAAATGTTCAGTCATATAAAATAAAAGTATAAATTTTATTTGTAGCATAAATATATTTTTTAAAAAATTAAAATTAATAGAAACCACTCTTTATGCTTTTTATTAATTAGTTCAATATTATATCAAAGTCATTTACTCAATTAATAAACCAGTAACTAATTTTTTTAAATAGCAACTTATTTATTTTTAAATAATGGCATTTCTCTATTGATAATATATATTTTTTGCATGTTTTGGTCAAATTATATTATTGCAATACAAATAATATATATTATTTATTTAAATTTCTTGAAAAGGATTCATTATTTTAATCATTTTTTTTTTTATTTAAATAAAATAAAATTTATAATGCTTGCAACATTTAGAGAATTAGAATTAGTGAGAATATGTTAGCATATAATCTGAAAAATACAAAGTAAATAATTTTTTAAAGTTATATTGGTATCTATAAAAAAGGAAAAGAAATATTGTACTTTATTTGGAATATAAGTTTTTATATAATAAGGAAAAATCAAAAGAGAACTCTAAATATTATTTAAATAGGTGTTTTTTATTTTAACAATGTGATTTATTATACTTATTATAATTTGTCACCTGAACAGAAATGTAATAATGAATAGAAATCATCAATTCATTTTTATTCAAATGTTTGAACATGTTTTTAGATAAGATAATTAAAATATTTAATTGAAAAATATATATATATATAACTTAAATTTGAATTGATATATACAAATACTAATACCTAATTTTTAATATAAAAATATGATATTTTGATATTTTTTTAATAAAAGTCTAGTCATTTATAAAATTATAATAATTTAACATATAAAACACATTATACTAATACTTTTTCATTTCTATGGATATAAAAAAAAAATATGTATTTTTATTTAAAAGTTAAGTTGAAACATTATGCGTATTATATTAGAAGTGTAATTGAATTTTACTATATCAATAATAATTTTTATTTAATTTATGCAAAAAATAATTATGATAAATTCAAATGTAAAATGTTATATACTAATTTTTTTTTTTACTCCTTGCAATATTTTACATTAATTAATATTTGCATTTCACAAGAACTACAAGAGGAGAACCCAGATTTATTTTTAGAAGAGTATATAATTGTTTGATATTTTCATTTGAAAAAGCATATATTTTAACTAAATATTACATATGCACATAAATTTTTTATTCGTAGAATATCTTCAAATATTTATACAAGAGAAAACTCTCTTAGTATTAGAAATTTGGTTGATACAGTAATTATAGAACAATATGAGATTCGTGATTTAGAAAACACATCTAGTCATTTCCCTATAGAAGAGTATATTATCTCTGGAATATTTTCGGATATATTATTTTTTATATTAATTCAATGTTTTATGCTTGTATATTTTTTTTGTTTATTTTAGAAAAAATTCAGATTCTAATAATGAAGATTATCATTTTCACATGGATTTAGCTGACACAATAAATTTAGAGAAAATTAAGTCATGTGATATAACAAATATTTTATATGGAATGCAATGTTCGCTAGTGGATTCTTTAATTGATCCTTTCTATCCATCTTTTGAAAAGTATATATTTTTTTATGTATTTTAGCTTAATTTTTCATTTTAACTGAAGTTTATATAAATGTGTAATATATTTTATCTTTAGAGATTACTCAACTATTAATACAGAAGCAGAATCCTCTAGTATAAGTTTAATGGGCGCAAAAAATGTAGAGTATGAAGATTCTATTGATTTAAAAAATTCTTTAGATGAAGTTTCAAATGTATTACCATATTTACTAGAAGAACCCCTTGGTTTACCTCTTGAACCGTATATATTTTTATATATTTTAACTTAATTTTTCATTTTAGCTAAAAGTTTTATGTATATGTAATATGTTTTATTTTTAGTAACTATTCAACTTCTTATACTGGAACAGAGTCCTCTAGTATAAGTTTAATGGGCACAAAACATGTAGAGTATGAAGATTCTGTTGAAATACAAAAAATTTTAAATGAATTACTAAGTACATTACCAGATTCACAAGCACAACCTGTCAATTTGCCTCTTGAGCCGTATATATTTTTATATATTTTAACTTAATTTTTCATTTTAGCTAAAAGTTTTATGTATATGTAATATGTTTTATTTTTAGTAACTATT
>NW_021628733.1:0-6932 GCF_900005765.1 Plasmodium relictum | reverse complement strand
TTGAGTTTGTATATATATGTAGATTATTTGAAGTTATTTATACTTTTGTATATTTTGTATTACTTCATTTATTAAATATTACTTATGTATCTAATTTTCTTTATTTTGATCCTGCTGTATATTTAATATTATTAATCTATTTGAGTTTGTATATATATGTAGATTATTTGAAGTTATTTATACTTTTGTATATTTTGTATTACTTCATTTATTAAATATTACTTATGTATTTAATTTTCTTTATTTTGATCCTGCTGTATATTTAATATTATTAATCTATCTGAGTTTATATATATATAGATTATTTGACGTTATTCATATTTTTGTATATTTTGTATTACTTCATTTATTAAATGTTATTTATATTTATCACGTTTATATATTTTAATTTTTTTATTCGAATCCTAATATATATTTAAAATCTCTAAGGTATTTTAATCTTAACACATATTTAAGGTTATTCAAGTTTATTAATTTACATATATTTATTTAAATTGGTTTTCTATCTAAAACTGCTAATTTATATAATATAATTTATATATTTTAAGTTGATAATTTATTAATCATTCCTTTATATCATATTCATAAAAATATTCTATTGTTAGGAGTTTCTTTTTATCTTCTACATAATTTATAGGTGACATTTCACATGTTATATAAAAGTAACTTATTATTTATTGTCTTAATTTTCCTAAAAAAAAAAAAAATATATATATATTTAAGCAATGAAAAAAAAAATTAATGCAGACGTATAATAAAAATATGAATAAGTGTTTTACTTTTTTTCTTACTTTATGTAGGATTATCTCTTAAATTATTATAAAATCAGTAATAGGAATGTTAGCACTTTTGTACTTAAGTAAAAAGAGAATAGTATACTTTATGTGTATATACAAAAAATTAAAAAAAAATATATATAAAAATCCAACCATCATACATTAACCCTTAATTTTGTAAAAAGAAAAAAAAAAACAATAATACTACATGAATAAAAAACAATAGTACTAAAAATAATATATATATTAGTAATAAAAATAATGAATAAATAAAAATTAATAAATGCATATAAAAAAATAGTAGTAATAACTAGATTAAAAATAATATAAAATTAAATTAGGGAATTATCAATGGCAATTAACAAAATATATTAAATACATGAAAGATATTTATTTGTTTATTTTTTTTATTTTCATTTTTTATTTTTTATTATTTTTTATTATTTTATTATTTTTTTATTATTTTTTTAATTTTATTATTTTTTTTTTTCTTATAAATATCTTATATGTATATTCTATATGTACATATATATTCGTAGTTATTTCATAAACAAATATTACATATATTGATATTATATGTATCATGTATGTAGATGAAGTATACATAGTTATAATGTTTGTAGGTGTCTTATGTATAATTCCATTTTATTGGTAGATACATCACAAGAATCTTCTGATGAGTATCTTCTGTGCATATACTTCATGTATGTATGTATGATGTATATTTGACATATAAATATATCAAATTAAGATATCTCACTAAAATCTTTTGATGAATATCATGCATATATGTATGTGTGTGTGTATGTTTGTTTGTATGCATGTATGTGTGTTTGTATATATGCATGTATGTACGACGTATGCTTGACATATAAATATATCAAATTAAGATATCTCACTAAAATCTTTTGATGAATCTCATGTATGTGTTTATATGTATGTATTATGTGTATATGATGTATATTTGATATATAAATAAATCAAATAGAGATATCTCACTAAAATCTCCTGGTGAATCTCATGTATGTGTTTATATGTATGTATTATGTGTATATGATGTATATTTGACATATAAATATATCAAATTAAGATATCTCACTAAAATCTTTTGATGAATCTCATGCATATATGTATGTGTGTGTGTATGTTTGTTTGTATGTATATGTGTGTGTTTGTATATTTGTATGTATATATGCATGTATATATGACGTATATTTGATATATAAATATATCAAATAGAGATATCTCACTAAAATCTCTTGGTGAATCTCATGTATGTATGTTTGTTTGTATGTATATATGCATGTATATATGACGTATATTTGATATATAAATATATCAAATAGAGATATCTCACTAAAATCTCCTGGTGAATATTATGTATGTGTTTATATGTATGTATTATGTGCATATGACGTATATTTGATATATATATATATCAAGTTAATATATCTGATTAAAATATCTGAGAAAATCCCATGTATGTGTTTGTATGTATATAGATGTTTAATGTATAAGTGTCTGATACATAAAAATATAAAATCCTGTTCCTAGTATATATTCTTCTGATAACTATTCTCTTAATTCTTAAGCAATCTGGAGTGCATTTGCTCATTGCATTGATATATATTTCTTTTTAAATTATATTAAAATTTACTTTTCTTCGTAATTTTTTACTTAAATCGTATTGAGAGCTATCTATTTTTTTTTTTTTTTATTTTCCTTATCTCTTCATTTTTTTTTTTAATCTTTATTGAAGATTATCTCATATGATAATGCTTTATCCTAGTATAGAAAGTATGATTTTTTTTTGTTTTTTTTCAATTTTTTTTTGATGATTATTTTACATAATGATGTTATCCTTGCGTAAAATATCTTTTTTTTTATTTTTGTTAATGGTTATTTTATCTATAGATATAATTATCCTTGTGTAAAATGTATGTTCTTTTTTTTATTTTTTTTATTTTTGTTGATGGCTATTTTATCTATAGATATAATTATCCTTGTGTAAATATATGTTTTTTTTTTTTTTTTTGTTGATAGTTATTTTACATAGATATAATTATCCTTGTGTAAATATATGTTTTTTTTTTTTTTTATTGATGGTTATTTTATCTATAGGTATAATTATCCTTGTGTAAAATGTATGTTTTTTTTTTTTTTTGCTTTTTTTTATTTTTGTTGATGGTTATTTTATCTATAGGTATAATTATCCTTGTGTAAATATATGTTCTTTTTTTTTTTGTTTTTTTTTATTTTTGTTGATGTTTATTTTATCTATCTATATAATATCCTTATATAAAATGTATGTTCTTTTTTTTTTTTTGTTTTTTTTTATTTCTGTTGATGGTTAATTTATTTATCGATATAATTATCCTTGTGTAAAATGTATGTTCTTTTTTTTTTTTTGTTTTTTTTTATTTTTATTGATGGTTTATTTACCGATATAACTATCTTTGTATAAAATGTATGTTCTTTTTTTTTTGCTTTTTTTTTTTTTTTTTGTTGATGGTTATTTTATCTATCGATATAATTATCCTTGTATAAAATATATGCTTTTTTTTTTTTTTTTTTTCATAATTTTTATTGATATATATCTTATCTTATGATATTATTATCCTTGGGTAAAAATGTATGTTATCTTTTTTTTGTTGTTTTTTGTAAAAATCATAAAGAAATTCTTGTTTTCTATTTTATTTTTAAAAAATGTAATATATTCTTTTTTTTGTTGTATATATATGGAGGATTATCTTAATTAGAAATTTTCTTTTTATTATATGCCATTCATTCCTTTTTTTGTTCCTTTTTTAGTAAGTCCATAATAAGTATCTTGATAATATTTTAATTTGCTTTTTATATGTATGATTTAGGATTTTTTTTTTTCTTGCTGAAGTTACATTGTTTATTATCCTATCTATTGATTTTATTTTACATATTTATTATTCAGCTTTCTTTCCTTTTTTTTTTTTAGTTTCAGAAAAAATTAAATTTATGACTATTTTATGATTTTACTTAATTTTTTGATGTTCATGTACTTTTTTTTGTTGATAATTTATTTATGTTTCTTTTATTCATTTTCATATTTTTATTTACATTTGTTATGTTATTATTTGTACTACATATAATTGTTGTTCTTTTTCTTAAATTATAGTTATGCGTTTTTTTCTTATCAATTAAAATTGCATTTCTACTATGAGAATTTACTTTTGTGCTTTTTTCACGCACAATGTGTTCAGCAGTTAACTTCTGGATTTCCTTGTTTTTAATGCTATTATTATTCTTTGAATATCCTTCTTTTATTTTTTGAATATCACAATTTTCTTTTACTGTTTTTTCTTTAATATCTGTACATTTTTGTATTTTATAATTTTTAATATTTTCATCATAATTAGTTATTTTCCTCTTGTTTCCTGAATTTCTTGTAAAGTATATTTTTTTTTTATTTATACTTGTTTCCAAAAGTTTATTTCCAAATTCTTGTTCTTTAATGGGATTGGAAATTAATGCATCGACTTTCCTTTTTTTACTTCCATTAATAGAATTTCCTATTTCCTCTTTATTGCATGATAACTTTTTTCTTTTTTCTTCACCTTCATGCTTTCTTTTTTTTTCATATTCTTGTTTAGCTTTTTCCTTTTTATCTTCATGATATTTGCTTTGGCAATAGTTATTATCTATTACTTTTAACATAGTGCAATCATAAGATGGTTTAATAACTGTGGAGCATACTTTATTATCTACTTCTTGTACAGTAGCATGCTTATTATTAGTGCATTCCTTTTGTAAAGTAATAGTTTTACTACTATCTAATTTTATTAAAGTAGTAGAATTTCTAATTGCTTCATTTACAGTAGTTGTAGTAGTATCGATACTATGTTTAATCAATAATAATGGAGTTTCTATATTATTAGTATTTTGTACTGATACGTGTGATGCTTGAGTTCCATAGTTATTATTATTCTCATTAATTGATGATACTTCTGATATTTTTGTATTTTCCTTGTTATTATAATTCTCATTAATCAGCTGATCAGAATGTTCTAATGGATTATAATTTTCATACTTTTTCTCTTCAATTTTCAATTCTCTAATCATATCATCAGTAACATTTAATCCATATCTATTTGCATATATACTGGTAATTACATTATTTAATTGTGAAATATTAACATTTCTACTAATGAGTGCATCACATATTTGTAAATACAGCGTTGATGAAAAATGATTAATACAAAAGAGTGCATCAGGATGTGATATATCGTAAGGGGGATGAGCCATAAAAGTTCCCTTTTCAAGACCATTTTTATATCTTAACAAAACTTTATTCAACGTACAATCATCGATAAATACTTTTTTCTCTACTTTTTCATGTGAATTAATTTTATCGAATGGTAATTCAGGCAATAATTTCCACGAGAGACGCTGATCTGTGCATATTCTTTTGAATTTAAAGAGATAGAAGTGTATAGTTCTATAACAACAACATAATTGAGTTGAAAAACTTCTAGTTATTTTATCTATGTCATGGTCAAAATATTTTGCAATATAACGGTATTTTCTCACTTTTTTTATAAACTCTAAGAATAAATCATGTACTCTCTTCAAATATTTTATATAAGGATTTTCATCATTATAGTACACTGAATAATCGTTATTCCTTGTAAATTCTGTTTTATATGTTATAAGTTCTTCTTTCATATTAATTGTTTCTATTTTTTCTATAACGTTATGTAAGACTTTCGCTGTATGATTTAAATCAAATCTCAATTTTTGAGGTATCTCTTCAATTTCACAGTTAAACATTTCGCAATAATCTCTAATGTATTCTTCTCTTGCGGCTTCGGTAAGTGGATTTTTTTTAAATTTATCAAAATGAGCAAATATTTTTTTACATGTCGAAAAACTATATTCAGGAAATAGTTCTTTAATTCTTTTACTGTAATAATAATATTTAGAGCTTTTTTCAGAAACAGTAACTTCTTTTTTGTATCGATATATTAGTGTATATAAAACACTTCTTGTATATCTAAAATATTCAAGCACAAAATCCCACTCAAATTTGCATAATCTATCTACACATTCTTTATAATAACTCACTTCACAGTGGGAAAGGCGCTTCCCTAATTTTGATCTAAATCCATTAAGCATATTATCTTCTGGCATCTCGTTAGTTACCGGCAAGGTATAAGGTTCAAACTCTGGAAATTTCTTTATCCAATGTTCTGAGTCATCTTTAAAGTCAACAAAAATACATTTTTTATGACCAGTATCAGATTCTAAATCACTTGTATCTAAATCTATTTTTTCTTCATCTTCTTTTCTTTTTTTCAAAGTATTTCTTTGATTCAGTTTTGCACATAAATCTCTTATATAATCGTCGCTGTTTTTATTTAAAACATAATCTGCATCTATAATTCCTATTTCTGATTTTTCTTCTTCTTCTGTATCATTTGTGCTAATATTAGTATTGGACATATTTAATTTGTCCTCATGAATAATCACTTCCTTTTTATTCTCTTCATTTTCACTTATAAGTGTTGATGATTTTTTATGTTCAGATATAAAAGACGTGTTTTTTTTAAATTCTATATCACTTTCTGCATCGGTTTCTATATTTTGAAAATTATTATTTGAACTAAAGTCAATATTCTTTTTTTCATTAAGAGATGAATCAACCATATCTACTTTATTATATTCTTCTTTTCTAATTTTAATATGAAAATTTGATGGGTTTTCTCTATATAAAGGTGAGAGAAAGTGTTTTCTTTTCATATATTCTCCGTTCACTGAATTAGTATTTGAATTTTGAAAACTGCTTCCCACATTAAAGTCAACTTTACATTTCTCTTTGCCATCTGTATTATTCTTACTTAGTGGTTCTTTCTTTTCATTTCTATTTTTCATAAGAAATTTAGGTGGTGTTTCTTCAAACAAAGGTGCAGGAGAACCGTTTTCTTTCAATTCCTTTTCGTTCATTGAATAAACATTTGAAATTTGAAAATTACTTTTTACATTAAAATCAATCTTACATTTCTCTTTGCCATCTGTATTATTCTTACTTAGTGGTTCTTTCTTTTCATTTCTATTTTTCATAAGAAATTTAGGTGGTGTTTCTTCAAACAAAGGTGCAGGAGAACCGTTTTCTTTCAATTCCTT
>NW_021628732.1:0-6932 GCF_900005765.1 Plasmodium relictum | reverse complement strand
CTTTTAATAAACCTATTAACCGCTATAAATGAGTTTTTATTTACAAAGAATTAATATCTTCTTTTAATTAAAAACATACAAACAATTTATAACAATTTATTAAGTCAAAATTTTATGATATTCAATGTTATTTCAAGATATACATTGAATAATACATAAACATTTCTCTTATCTCTTAAGTTTTTAATAAGTTAACATTTCTTTCTTTTAATTTTTATTTACACTAAAAATTAAAACATATTATAACATAACATAACATTCAAAACTCCCCCAAAAAAAAATATATTAATTTTTTTTTTTTTTTTAATTACAAAGATGTATATATATATATAAATAAACAAACAAAAAAAAAAAATAACTTTATTTTTTTTTTTTTTATAAGACTAGCGTCAGTGCATGGCTAACTTGTACGTATACAACTAGCAACTAGCTTAGCATGCTACAAAAGGTTAATAATACCTTTTATTAACCAATTAGCTACTATTTAGGAAAATATAAATTAGCTATGCCATTGGTTAATAAAGGCTATTATTAACCTTTTCCAGTGCAATATGCTAGGTTACTGTACGTGTATATACAAGTATTCATGCAATGACTGAGTAACAGAGGATATTATAATTTTTGTAGTACACTAAGCTATTTTGTGTATATGTATTACAAACTAATTGTGTACTAACACTGATAAAAAAAAAAAAAAATATATATATATATATTTTTTTTTTGTGCTTGTTTTTTTTTGTTTTTGAAATATTTTAAAAAAAAAAAAAATAATTTCTTTTTTTTTTTTGGGGTAGAAAACTTTTAATAAATAAAAATTTAATTATCTTTTATAAAATTAAAAAGATAAAATTAATAATGTTTTGTTATAATAAATGTTATATTTTGAAATAACATTAAATAAATTAAAGTTTTGATTTTATTAATTGTTATAGTTTGTATGTATGTTTTTAATTAAAAGAACAAGTAATTCTTTGTAAATAAAAAACTCATTTATAACAATTAATAAGTCTATTAAAAGAGTAATAACATTTCACTCAGTCATAAATTCTCTTTATTAATTTGTTTGTTTAATACTCTAGCAAAGTCATTAAACGGCTAATTAATAAATCAGCCACAGACGCTAGTAAAAAAAAAAAAAATATAAAAATGTATTTTTCTTTGTTTATTTTATTTAATGTATATCTTTGTAATTTAAAAAAAAAAAAATTTTATTTTTTTTTTTGGAATTGAAAAGAGAATTAATTCTTGTTTATATAAAAATTAATATATGAAAAAGTATAATGTTTATCTTGTATTCAATTTGTATATTTAGAAATAATATTGAATAACTCAGAGTTTAATTTTTGTTATTTGTTATAAATTTTGTATGTGTTTTTAATTAAAAGAATATATTTATTCTTTGTAAATAAAAACATATTTATAAAAATAAACATACCTGTTAAACGATGCAGAATAATTTAATTCAAATTAAATACTATATATTATAAAATGCTATTATGTATATAATAAAATAGGTATTTATAAATAAAAATACGTATATTTAGTTATATATGCTCTTTATTAATATGTTTGTTCAATATTCTAGCAAAGTCATTAAACAGGCAATTAATAAATCAATACAATAAAAAAAAAACATTTATGATACCTTTCATAAATTTTTTATTTACTTTATATAATTTTTTTGAGAGAAAAGCAATCTTTTATTATTATCATATTTTTTAGTATTATTTCTTATTATATGTTAATTATAAAATTACATACAAATGAGAGTCATTTTGATATTGTGAAAAATAAAAATATTATATTATTTTTTTTTTATTACTTTTCATTCTTATTTTGAGTAATGTAGTAAGATTCAATTATTGGTTTTGCAACATAGTTATTCACTTTTTGATAGAGTATTAACATAACTTAATATAACTTCTAAATTCATCATAAAAATAAATAATATGAAGTTTAATAAGAAATATAAATATATATTAATCTAGCGAAAATTATATATTTTATGTTTTACGTTTAAAAATTATCCATAGTTTCGTATATATTTTTTTATGTTATTATTTCATAAAAAAATATACAGAAATTAAGAAATATAAAAAAAAATGAAAAATATTTTTTGGGAATTTCTACTTTTGTTATTATAAATAAATAAATATAATAATTTTTATTCAACAAAATATCAATGAAAATATGCACATTAAGCCTAATTTCAAAAATGTAATTTTAATTTTTTTTCTTTAATTTATTAAATTACATGTAAATGTAATAATTACACTGTCAGTTACGTTGTGATGTCACGTTTAAATAAATTTTAAAACGTTTACTTTTAATAATGAAAGTAAATATTGAATAAAAAACATAACAACAAAAAATTTTTTTTTATAGATTATGTATTGAAAATTGAAAAAATTTAAATAGTTCAAAAAAAAAAAAATTATTTTAAAAACCTACGAATATATTTGAAAAATACCTTTCATATTTAGCAAGTATTTTGTTTTGTATATTATAAAATAGAATCACGTTTTTTACTATTTTTGAAAATTATTTAATTACACTACTTATGTATATATTCTTTTATTTCAAAAAATATTTTTTCACATTTTAGTTTTTTCAAATACAATTAGAAAAGAAATTTGTTGAATATAAAAAAAAAATGTTATAATCAAATAATTTAAAAAATATAAATAACAAAAATTGAAAATAATAAAATTTAAATATATATATATATGAATAATAATAAAAGTACAAGAACAATCTTTGTTGAAATAATATAATTAAATAACAGGAAGAAATCCACAGAAATATTTATTTCTTAGGTAGTTAAAAACTGAAAATAATAAAACTTAAAAAAAGTACATGCATGAAAAAAATGAATTGACTGAAATTTCATTTATTTTTTTATAATATTTTTTTTCTAAAATAAAACATGATCTCTTTATTAGTTTTAAATAAAAACTTACTAATCATTTAAACTTTAATAAAATTATTATAAAAATTATTCAATTTTATTAGAATTCATTGCGTTCTAGTATGAAAAAAATAAAAATATTTAAATTAAATTTACAGTGTATGCATGCTAATATGCTCTATGAATATTGTTTTAATTATTTAAAAGGTTAAATAGTAGAATTAAAATAAATAATTATATTTATTTCATTATTTTTAGTATTTTGATAGAGTTACCTTATCATTACATTTACTTAAAATTATCAATTTAAATTATGTGGGAAAAAAAACAGTAAATTTTGAATAATATAAATTTATTCATTATTACATTATTATTATTTTTTTACATATTTTTCTTTAATTTTCCTCAATATCAACTCATTAAATTCAATAGTTTACTTTATAATGAGAAAATACTTATTTAGTAATTTTATAAATGTACTAAAAATTTTTAATTTTTATATTATTTAGATTGTTATTTTTGGAATAAAAATTAATAGAAATAAATAAAAGCTCTTTAAAATGATTATTTTTCATTTTATTCTACTATAGCTCATTTTTAATAGAAATTGTGTATTTACATTGTAATTTTGATAAATTTTTTTTCATCTTTTAAGAATTAAAAATTTCAATTTTATTTATAAATAGTTATATAACCATAACTTAATCCTAAAAAAACACCGCAATAATTTCTAAGAAAAATATTTCTATACAATAAAAATATAACTTTTCAATATGTCACAAGCAAGCACAACATTAAGCCCTTCTTCTTCACCCACTTTGAGTAATCATTCAACTACATCTCCTACAACTACAGAAATGACTATGAGTGCTACCACAACGACTCCAACAACTTCTTCAACAATTTTAGCATCAAGTGCAAGTAGTTCAACTCCAACACCCAATGGATCAACTCCGACACCTATGACACCCAGCTCGTCACCCGTATCATCATCTGCTTCACCTACCGGGACTACTTTACAATCTACAACTGCTACGGTTACTACAACTACTAAGGATCAAAATGGAAATTTAAGCACATCAACTCCTAGTGTAACAACTCATGAAACCAGTTCACCATCTACTCAATCTCTTGTAACATCTTCACCTTCAAATGCAACTCAAGCTATCATGGGTGCATCATCCCTTTCTTATGTTTCTTACATTTATCCTTTTCTAATAGTTATTATCGTAATAATAATTATAGCTTATTTTTACTGCAAAGTAAGTTTACATTTAAAAATATATTGTATCTTAATTTTTCTTTAATTATAATTTACATTAAAACTATAATAAGAAAATTCATTTCTATAAATTTTTAATTTTTTTTTATTTTAGGAAAAGAAAAAGAACAGAAGAAATAGAATAGGAGAATAAATAGAAGAATCAAAAATTTCAGAAAATGAAGATAAAAAAAGAAATGAGGGACAAATTTGCAAGTTTCATTCATATATATATACATATATAAAAGAGATATTTAAAAATATAATTTTTAAACTAATTTTTATATTCCCTACTTTATTTGATTTTTCTTATTTTTCGGAATTTAAATTCTATTAATAATTAAAGAAATACATTCCTTAAATAATTTTTTCTATTTACTACACATGATAAAAAAATATATATAAATGAAATATTTCTTGATTTTCTTTTTATACAAATTATTTATTGAGTGCGATATTTATAGTAACTTTTTATATATGCAACCACAAGTAATAATGATTATTAATTTTAACATTATCTATGTGATAATGTTCCTTAAATTCATAAAATGGGAACTGTACATGTCGAATAGTTAGTTAATAAAAGTATGTAGATTAACTTTTTGTATATAATAACTAGCTAAAATATCAATGAAGAATTTTAGTTTCTCACGCAATGTTATCAACGCCAATCATACGTTTTTATCTAAATAAAAAAAAAAAAATTCTTTAATTAATTTTTTTAACACTTTGGTTTTCATAAAGAAAGATATATTTTTAATTTTATTTTGAAACATTTTTTTTTTTTGAGAAAAAAAATGAAGATGTTTAAGAATATATAAACTTAGATAAAAAACATCATCTTTAGTCAAATATATTATGTATGAATGTATGTATGTTTATATAAGATGCTTATTATATATTAATTATATGCTATTCATTGAATACTTATAAATTATTAAATAATTAAATACTTTATCATCTTTATGCAAATTAACTAAAAAGGAAAAGCATAAACTAATAAAAATATTAAACCCATTATAAAAATACTCTTTATTATATTGCTCATTCAATACATTAGCATAGTCATTAAATGGGAAATTAATAAGTCAACTATTGATTTATTAATTGGCTGTTTAATGACTTTGATAGAGTATTAAATAAACAAATTAATAAAGAGCATGTATAAATTAATGTACGTTTATATATATATATTGTTTTCTTATGATATATAATATTTAATTTGAATTAAATTATACAGTATTGTCTAACAGGCACATTTATTTTTATAAATGAGTTTTTATTAACAAAGAATAAGTATATTCTTTTAATTAAAAACATACAAACTTAATTTATAATAAATGAAAAAAAATAAACTCTAATTTAATTAATATTATTTCAAAAATATACATTGAATATTATATAAACATTATATTTTCATAGATTAAGTTTTTCATGTAAGCAAAAATGAATTCTCTATTTGATTTATTAATTGGTCATTTAATGACTTTGCTAGAGTATTAAACAAACAAATTAATAAAGAGCATTTATAACTGAGTTAAATTTTATTGCCTTTTTTAATAGACTTATCAATTGTTATAAATGAGTTTTTATTTACAAAGAATTACTTATTCTTTTAATTAAAAACATACAGACAAACTATAATAATTAATAAAGTCAAATTTTTATATTATTCAATGTTATTTCAAAATATACATTGATTATAACAAAACATTATTAATTTTATCTTTTATTTTTATAAAAGATAAATAAATTTTTATTTACTAAAAATTTCTCACCAAAAAAAAAAAAAATTATTTTTTTTTTTTTTTAAAATATTTCAAAAACAAAAATAAACAAACACAAAAAAAAAAAAATATGTATATATATTTTTTTTTATTAATGTCAATACATATTAGCTTGTACTTACACATACAACAAACTAGCTTAGTGTACTACAAAAATTATAATATTTTTTGTTAGCCAGTCAGTGCATGGGTAACTTGTATATACACGTACAGTAACCTATCATAGTATACTGAAAAAGGTTAATAATAGCTTTTATTAACCAAGTATTAAATAAACAAATTAATAAATAGCATGTATAAATAAATATACGTTTTTATATATATATTTGTTTTTATTATATATATATTGGTTTCTTATGATGCATAATATTTAATTTGAACTAAAATATACTACATCGTTTAATAGGCATGTTAAACTGTTATAAAATAAGTTTTTATTTACAAAGAATTAGTACACTCTTTTAATTAAAAAATGGATTTATTGATTGCCCGTTTAATGACTTTGCTAGAGTATTAAACAAACAAATTAATAAAGAGCATGTATAACTAAGTATACGTTTATATATATATATTCGTTTTTATTATATATATATATATATACTGTTTTCTTATGATGCATAATATTTAATTGAAGTTAAATTTTACTGCATCTTTTAATAAACCTATTAACAGTTATAAATGAGTTTTTATTTACAAAGAATTAATATCTTCTTTTAATTAAAAACATACAAATAATTTATAACAATTTATTAAGTCAAAATTTTATGATATTCAATGTTATTTCAAAAATATACATTGAATAATACATAAATATTTCTCTTATCTCTTAAGTTTTTAATAAGTGATTTATTAATTGCCCGTTTAATGACTTTGCTAGAGTATTAAGCAAACAAATTAATAAAGAGCATGTATAACTAAGTATACGTTTATATATATATATTCGTTTTTATTATATATATATATACTGTTTTCTTAT
>NW_021628729.1:0-6981 GCF_900005765.1 Plasmodium relictum | reverse complement strand
GATGTAATATTGTTAACATTTCTTCACTTAATGGTCTAGGATTATAGCGACGAGCTTTTCCTTGTACTTTAATAGAAACTTTGTATTCATCATTGGGTTTCATATTTTTGTTTTCCCAAAGTTTAACACTTTCCTCCAATAAAATTTTCATTTTATCTTTATCTTTCTGATCACTTAAATCAGATTTATCAATGAAATTTTGTATAACTTCTTGATTTGATTTTTCCACTTTTTCCTTTGTATTCTCAGCTTGAACTTCCATGACATATTGATTTATTAATTGGCCGTTTAATGACTTTGCTAGAGTATTAAACAAACAAATTAATAAAGAGCATGTATAACTAAGTATACGTTTATATATATATATTAGTTTTTATTATATATATATATACAGTTTTCTTATGATGCATAATATTTAATTGAAGTTAAATTTTACTGCATCTTTTAATAAACCTATTAACAGTTATAAATGAGTTTTTATTTACAAAGAATTAATATCTTCTTTTAATTAAAAACATACAAATAATTTATAACAATTTATTAAGTCAAAATTTTATGATATTCAATGTTATTTCAAAAATATACATTGAATAATACATAAATATTTCTCTTATCTCTTAAGTTTTAATAAGTTAACATTTCTTTCTTTTAATTTTTATTTACACTAAAAATTAAAACATAACATAACATAACATAACATAACATAACATAACATTCATAAAACTCTTCCCAAAAAAAAAAAAAATATATTTAATTTTTTTTTTTTTTTTAAATTACAAAGATGTATATATATATAAATAAACAAACAAACAAAAATAACTTTATTTTTTTTTTTTTTTTTTTATATATATAGGACTAGCGTCAGTGCATGGCTAACTTGTACGTATACAACTAGCAACTAGCTTAGCATGCTACAAAAGGTTAATAATACCTTTTATTAACCAACTAGTGAGCTAATTTTATATTATAAAATGTCAATAACATCTTTCATTAACCACTACTCTAGAAAAGTTCTTGAATGGGCAATTAATAAGTAAAAGATAGAGAATGTGTACTTATGGAGAATTATAAATCTGTAGAAAATATAGATGATTTTACACATATATAATTAAAGGATTTTATAACAAATATTTAGGTTATAATAAAAATAAGGAAACATTTTTATTAAATTAGATGAATTTTTCATATAAAATAATTAATGTATTAAGAATAATATTTAAGTAAAATATTTTTATTTAAAATGTTGCAAATGTTACATAAAATAAACTATTTACTTCAAGTTATTTAAAGTAATTTATAAATAATGCTCATTCATTACAAAAATATTTTTGTAATAAGCAAAATTATAAAAGACTACTGTACATTCTCCTTATGAAATTTTTTGCACAATACCTTCAGGAATTATTTAACATACAGTTGGTATATCAAAGCTATAGTAACTCTTCATATACATTTAATCATTTACATTTTTTTTTTAGTAGGTAATAGTTTTAATTAGGAATATTATTCAAAATTTATTTTTGTATTTTATTTCAATTCGTTCACATGTTAAAAGAATTGAAATTATTAAAAAAGATAAGGTAAATAAAAATAGTTTTGGTTTTCTAGTATTCTTATACATATAATAACTTATTAAATGTAATGAAATTGCAGACAATGATAAGAGAATAACAAAAAATAAAGCAACTAGTTTTAAATTATTTTTACAATTATCTAAGATTCTCTCTTTAAAATTTACCTTTTTATTTTTCTCTTTTGTATCTATTTCATTTCCTTGTTCTATATCTACATTCTCATCTATTATATTTTGCTCATTTCGTGATTCCAAATGTGCTTCTATGATATCCTGTTGTTCACAGAATTTTAATTCACTTTTTGTTTGTTTTTTTAAATCATTACATTCTGCTAATGATCTTCCGGATCCTAAGTCTAATATGTTATTTAATTTATTTTTATTATTCCATGATTTGCAAAAATCCCACTAAAATATCAAAAAAAAATTCATTTTATAATAAAAATTATTTCTCCATATTAAATAATTTTTATTAAAAAAAATGTAATAACAAAAAAAAAGCATAAATATTTTTAATATTATTATTATCCTACATTATTAGAAAATTGAAATATCCAAATTGAAAGGGTGAGTATAAAAAACTTTATAAGATAATATAATATATTTTTTTTCTCTCTTTTACTATATATTTTTAATGTTGATACATATGTATCATTAAAGCCTTTAGCTACACGGAAACAGTATCTGGGATGCATTCTAAAATTGGAGATAATAATAATATTATTTTTCCTGTTCATTTCTTTTTTGTTTTAATTAAAATTATCTCTTAAAAATAATAATAAATTCTTATTTATTATTTTTATTTATGTTAAGAAAGAAACACCATATGAAGTAATTGAATTAGAAAAAAAAGTTTTTAAATTTTAAAAGAAATAGAATTTTTTTTAGTTGAGAAATTAAAAAAAAATTCATGTATATATATACATATTTATGAATTATTTAATATATCACATAATGAAAAAATATTAGAGAAAAATATTTAATGATATTACTATATAGTATTGCTTAAACTGTTAATTTTATGTTACTTTATTATAACTACATATTAAAGAATGCATAATTGTGTTAATTTTAAACTTAATAACTTCCAAATTCTTAAAAAAAAAAACTTAATATCTTTATTGATAATAAATTTTATTTTAAATAAATATATTTTATATTTTTAGTTATAATTGATTTTTTTTTTTTTTATAGCAATATATGTAAATACATACTAGTAACTATTATTAATCTTTTCCTTATTTTTATTGAAATATTATCATTTTCTTTTCAAAAAATATATATATGCATGTGCCCAATTTCATATTTGATTATAATTTTTAGTCATATTTTAAATGATAATACATAGTAAAATCATTATGTTATCATTAAAAGAAAATTAAAATAATTATTTATTGCATCCTTAATGCATATTTTATAGTATATATCTTCTTTATAATTTTTATTATTTAATTAGAATTATATCTATTTTTACATACTTTTTAAATGTATACATTTTTATTATTTGTTTGTTTATTTTTTTTAATTTTTTCTTTTTTTTTTTTAGCCATTTTTAGTATTATAATTTTCATATAAAAAAATTATTGTATGCATAAATTATTCATTTCTATTTCTTTTTATAATTAAACATTAAATATGATTGTAGTGTTATTTTATAATAGAAAATAAAATTATAATAAAATAAATTTAGCGTAAAATAAAAAACATCATCAATTATATTACCCTAGAATTTACATAATACATCTTAAAAATCTATAGAATTATTATCACCACATTTATAATTTAAATTATAAAGTAAATATTTTTATATTTTCTGTTTTTCTTTCTATTATTCTCAGAATTAATAATACGTACATATATCACCTTAAGCACAAAAATATAGTTTAAAATAATTAGTATTGTTTCCTGTATAAATATTACTCGTAATTTATTCTTCATTTTTAATTTTGTTATTTAATGCTCATTTACTTTTTATTTTGAAGAAAACAAAAAATTTCTTGAAATTTTTGTTTTAAAGAAATTATTAAAAAATATATTTAATTGTTAATTATATATATTTAATATATACATGGCCTAAATTTATTAATTTTATTTTAATGATATAATACATAATATTTTTATGTATATTTAAATACAAAATTAAAAATATTTTAAAGTAATCTTTATTTTTTAATTATTTTAACATTAATTATTACCATTATATAAAGTTTTAAAATTTTAACTATCTAATTTATTTTTTTTTAAGTTATTAATATTAGTTATACATAAGGATATATAAATTTATAAAAATAAAAAAATGAATAGAAAAAGTAACGCTATCAAGAATATTGGTAATAACTGACTTATTAATTGGCTGTTCAATAGTTTTATTAAAGTATTTGTTAATAAAAGATGTTATTAACCTTTTGTAATATAAAATTAGCTTACCAATCAAGAAAATACAAATTAGGCATGCACTGACTCAAGTTTTATAAAAAAAAAATATAAAGCGACATTTTTTTTTGTTTTTTCTTTTGTTGAGTATCTTTTTTTGAATTGAGAGATTATTATATTTTAATTGAAATATTAAAAAAAAATGAATATAACATGTATAATGTTTATGTTGTATTCGATTTGTATATTTCGAAATAACATCGAATAACTTAGAGTTTAATTTTTGTCATTTTTTACAACTTAATTTTGTGTATGTTTTTAATTAAAAGAATGTACTTATTTTTTGTAAATGATAACATATCTGTAAAAATAAAATGTGTTTTTTAAGAAATACGGAATTGCTTAATTCAAATTAAATGATAAACATAATAAATATTACTACATATAATAAAAATAAATATATATACCAAAAATTCGTATATTTAATTACACATTCTCTTTATTAATTTTTTCATTTAACACTCTATCAAAGTCATTTAGCAAGCAAATAATTAATCAAATATGAAACAAACAAATTATTAAAGAGAATGTATAATTAAATATACGGATTTTTAGTATATGTACTTATTTTTATTATATATAGTAATATTTATAGTATTTAACATTTAATTTGAATTAAGCAATTCCGTATTTCTTAACAAACACATTTTATTTTTACAGATATGTTATCATTTACAAAAAATAAGTACATTCTTTTAATTAAAAATATACACACAAAATTAAGTTATAACAAATAAAAAAATTAAATTCTAAGTTATTCACTGTTATTTCAAAATATGCAAATATAATATAACACAAAAATTTTACTTTTTATTTATTAAAAGAAATAAAAATTTTTCTCATAGCCACTTCTTCCATACATTATTTTTTTATATAAGAAAAAATTAACTCTCTCTTCAATTCAAAAACGCTATCAAAAATATATTAAATTTTAAAAAAATAATTTTTTTTTATATTTGCAAAAGATATATAGAATAAAATAAGCAAAAAAAAACTATTCATTCTTTTTTCTTTTTTAATTAGTGTTGATACCTGGGTGACTTGTATTTTTTTAACTAGTAAGCAAATTTATGTATTATGAAAGGTTAATAATATCTTTTATTGATCATACTCCACCACTTAAGGAAAGTAATGACATTAATTATAGTTTTCTCTCTTTGGTTTGTTTTATAAATTAAAATCCTTCCGTGTTTCCTTAAAGAACTTTCTATCCTTGTTATTTAGATCTTCAAATTGTGAACAGTTATCTCATTCACAAATATCAAAATAATCTTTTGGTTTTAATACTTTAGTAGTACCGAATTTTCTTTTATGATTATCAATCACTTATATTAGTTTTCTCAATTGCCTTTCATATATTTCACTTTTTTTATTATTTAACAATTCAATCTTTGTAAAAGGGATCTATATTTCCTTGCCTTTATAATAAATGGATATGACTTTTAAATTCCCATTTTAACGTCTGTTACTCTATGAGGGAATGATCAATGTGGTTTATATTGTCCATTTATACTATAATGCTTCGTTTAATTTTTCTCATATTCAGATAATTCATAGGATCTAATATTTCCACCTTTAATCCCTTTATCCTGAATTAAAATTTTTTCCTTTATTTTAATTAAATCCTCATTTGCGTTTTTCCATCAATCGTTTAGGCAAATGATTTTCATTTCTTTAATCGCTTGTGGCGTTTTTTTTGAAAATCCTGGATATATGCAATCAATTATGTATACCAAAAAATAATGTGTTTCTCTAGTAGCACCACGAGAGATGTTATTTTATATTAGAACTGCGTTTCTAACTATTTGTTCAAAAGGAAAATCTTCTTTTTAATAAAAACTTAATATATAAAAAAATATAATGTTATTATTGTATTCAATGTTTATATTTTTAAAATAACATTGAATAAATAAGAGTTTTAATTTTTATCATTTATCATAAATTTTATGTATGTGTTTTTAATTAAAAGAATATAATTTTTCTTTGTAAATAAAAACGTATTTATAAAAATAAACATATATCTATTAAGCAATACATAATAATTTAATGTATAATATAAATATTATATATTTGGTTAATAAAAGGTATTATTAACCTTTTGTAGCATGTTAAGCTAGTTGCTAGTTGTATACGTACAAGTTAGCCATGCACTGACGCTAGTCCTATATATATAAAAAAAAAAAATAAAAAAAATAAAGTTATTTTTTTTTTTGTTTGTTTATTTATATATATATACATCTTTGTAATTTAAAAAAAAAAAAAAAAAAAAATATATATTTTTTTTTTTTGGGAAAGAGTTTTTTGAAAGAAATGTTATGTTATGTTATGTTATGTTTTAATTTTTAGTGTAAATAAAAATTAAAAGAAAGAAATGTTAACTTATTAAAAACTTAAGAGATAAGAGAAATGTTTATGTATTATTCAATGCATATTTTTGAAATAACATTGAATATCATAAAATTTTGACTTAATAAATTGTTATAAATTATTTGTATGTTTTTAATTAAAAGAAGATATTAATTCTTTGTAAATAAAAACTCATTTATAACTGTTAATAGGTTTATTAAAAGATGCAGTAAAATTTAACTTCAATTAAATATTATGCATCATAAGAAAACAGTATATATATATATAATAAAAACGAATATATATATATAAACGTATACTTAGCTATACATGCTCTTTATTAATTTGTTTGTTTAATACTCTAGCAAAGTCATTAAACGGGCAATTAATAAACCAATATTATAGAATGTCATTATATATATAATAAAAATAAGTATATATATATAAATGTATATTAAGTTATACATGCTCTTTATTAATTTGTTTGTTCTATACTTGATTTATTAATTGTCCATTTAATGGCTTTGCTAAGGTATTGAATAAACAATGTAATACAGAGCATTTTTATAAAGTTTTATCTTTTTATCAGTTTATGTTTTTACTTTTTAGTGAAATTGTATAAAGATGAT
>NW_021628728.1:0-29410 GCF_900005765.1 Plasmodium relictum | reverse complement strand
AATAGAAAAAACATAATGTAATTTAGAAAGTTGTAATTTTGAAATTGATATAGAAAAAGTTCAAAAACCGAATAATAAGGAAACCCTATAAACGATATTATAAGATCTTAGAAGATTAGTAGATATAGTGGGACACGTAAAAATAAAATTACAGAAATACTAAGCAAGTCTCAAAGAAAATTTGAAGAAGCTAATAATATAAAGAATAATATGGAAAATTCAAATAGTAGAAAAAATTATATGAATGGTTAATAAAAGCTATTATTAACCTTTTTCAGTACACCACGCTAGGTTACTATACGTGTATATACAAGTTACCCATGCACTGACTGGTTAACAAAAGATATTATAATTTTTTGTGATACACTAAGCTAGTTTACTGTGCCTGTATGTACAAACTAATATGTACTGACACTAATAAAAAATAAAAAAATAAAATTTAAATTATTTTTTTTTTTTGTGGGGAAATTTTTAAGAAATAATAAAGATAATTTTAACTTATAAAAATTGAAGATAAAACTTATAATGTTTTTGTTAAAATCAATATATATTTCAAAATAACATTGAATATCATAAAATTTTGACTTAATAAATTGTTATAAATTATTTGTATGTTTTTAATTAAAAGAAGATATTAATTCTTTGTAAATAAAAACTCATTTATAACTGTTAATAAGTTTATTAAAAGATGCAGTAAAATTTAACTTCAATTAAATATTATGCATCATAAGAAAACAGTATATATATATATAATAAAAACGAATATATATATATAAACGTATACTTAGTTATACATGCTCTTTATTAATTTGTTTGTTTAATACTCTAGCAAAGTCATTAAACGGGCAATTAATAAATCAGATGCATAATATTTAATTTGAATTAAGTTATATTTCATCTTTTAATAGACATGTTAAACTGTTATAAATGAGTTTTTATTTACAAAGAATCGGTATACTCTTTTAATTAAAAACATACATAATTTATAACAATTAATAAAAGTCAAAACTCTAATTTATTCAATGTTATTTCAAATAAATATACACTAAATATAACATAAACATTATATTTTTCATTCATTAAGTTTTTGATGTAACTAAAAACTAATTCTCTTTTTTAGAAACATCAACCCACAAAAAAAAAAAAATAATTTTATTTTATTTTTTTTAATTACGAAGATGTATATACAATAAAATAAACAAAAAAAAAAAAATAACTTTATATATATATATTTTTTTTTAACTAGCGTCAATGCATGACTGATTTCTATCTTCCTGACTGGTAACTCATTTTATTTTTACAAAAGGTTAATAAAATTTTTTTTATTAACCAATCATAGATAATGCTTCAAATTAAATTCAAAGTATGGAAAAATTTATAATGTTGATTTATTAATTGGCTGTTTAATGACTTTGCTAGAGTATTAAACAAGTAAATTAATAAAGAACATGTATAACTAAGTATACGTTTATATATATATATTAGTTTTTATATATATATATATATAGTTTTTTTATGATGCATAATATTTAATATGAGTTAATTTTTACCGCATCTTTTAATAAATATGTTAAATTATTATAAAAGAGTTTTTATTTATAAAGAATGAGTATATTATTTTAATTAAAAACACACACAAAATTTATAACAAATAACAAAAATTAAGCTTTAATTCATTCAATGTTATTTCAAAATATACATTGATTATAACAAAAACATTATAAGTTTTTCTTCAATTTTTATGAGTTAAAAAATTATTTTTATTATTTCTTAAAAATTTCCCCACAAAAAAAAAAAAATAATTTAAATTTTATTTTTTTATTTTTTATTAGTGTCAGTACATATTAGTTTGTATATACACGTACAGTAAACTAGCTTAGTGTACTACAAAAATTATAATATCTTTTGTTAACCAGTCAGTGCATGGGTAACTTGTATATACACGTATAGTAACCTAGCGTAGTGTACTGAAAAAGGTTAATAATAGCTTTTATTAACCAAATGTTGAAAAAATTTAATAGTATTATGGATAATATGAAAAAATACCCCCAAAAAACTAAAGAAGAGGATGATATTGTAAAAAAAATTTACGGAATAATAAAATATAAAGAAAGAAATATTTGTTGAATTTCAGAGTGAAGAGAAAATAAGAGACAGACATATAGAAGAGCTAAATGAAAATTCCATTGATCATATATAAAATAAATTAAAAAAATAAATTATCTCATTTTGGCCAATATAGCAAATATAAATGATTAATTAACTATATATAAGCAACACAAAAAGCATGCAAACTACATTATTATAAATAGAAAGGGGAAAACATAAGATATAATATTTAAAAAGGCATGATAATAATAAAAAAAAGAAAAATAACAGATAACGTAATAGAAAAGATAAATAGATACGTGAGAGAATCTGAAAATGACTCTAATGAGGCAGATAAATCTGAAATAGGAATTAAAAAATATTACGAATTTTCTTATGAATATAAAGAGAAGATGAATGATCATTTAAACAAATCTTTACTTTTAGGAGAAAAAATTAAAAATCAAATAAAAAAGAACGATGTAATGAGTATATTGATAAATATTCAAGATTATTATTATGATATTAAAAGTCTATTAAAAAAATTAATAGGAAAACTAACTAAACGAACAAAACAAGATATGGGTATAAAAAATAGGACAAAGAAGAAGCAATTAATAAGAAGTTTTTAGATTAATTGAGGCTAATTGGGATTCTAGAAAATTGTTCGGATAGCGTTATAGCAGAAATAGAGACATTAAAGAAAAGAGCACATTATATTTTGAATTGTTCTGAAAGTGCATTTAGATATATTTCAATAGAGAATGGAACAGATGAAAAATATTTTTCCAGTATATTAAAAATGGAACAAGATATTTTAAAAAAGGATTTAGAAGTTTTTAAAAAAATGGAAAGTAATCTAATTTTTTTAAGTACTGAATTAAATAAACTAAAATAAATAAAAATAATGTTGATAGAATGGAGAGTGAAATGGAGACATATAAAAAGTCTTATGAAGGAATTTTAGAGGAGATAAAAAAATAAGCTGATAAAGAAAAGGAAAGAATTAAAATTTTAATAAGATCAATGCACTTAACAACGAAAGAAACGATTTCCTTTATTGATAAATTCAAATTAGAGGAAAATAATATTATACAAAAATTCGAAGATACTAGAATTAAATTTAATGGAATATCTGAAATATTTAATAAATCATATAAAAATATATAACAATTTACATTAAACACTTTGGAATCTACTACAACACGTGATGATGTAAAGGATAAAAAGGAAAAATACAAAATAGAAAAAGAAAATATTAAGAAACAAAAAGAAGAAATGGAAAAATTGTCAAATATTATTAGTGATATTAAAAAAAATGAGACTTTAAGATTAATATTATTAATGAAGAAGAAGTTAGATAAAGTGAGTGGAAAAGCTGAAGAAGAATATTTAGGAGTGAAAATGAATATAGAAGATATCAAGAAAAATGTTGAAAATATAAAAAATTCGGATACTGAAAGCAACATATTGGATAAGTTCAACAAAAAAAAAAAAGGATAGTAAAATAAGCGAATATAAAGTAAGACATTCTCCTTATAAGGATGAAGTAGATGTAACTTACAGTAATCTAGATAAAGCAGTAAAATTTATAATTATGAATATAGAAGAAATATCAAAATCGAAGGATTATGAAAGCATAAAGAATATAGAAGATATTGTTTTAACGATACAAGGAAATTGTGATGATATTGATAAAAAGATAATAGAGATCAAAAATACCCTAATAAAATCTGAGAGTATTTATAAAGAAATAAAATTAAGGGAGGAAATAAAAAAAAAATAAAGGAAACGTTAAACAAAATTGATAATATTATCTCTATAATAAAGGTTTCACTTGATAAGCATGAAAAATTGAGAGATAAGTTTTGATGATGAAAAGTATGATTCAATTTTTGAAGTAGGTAAAGAGTATGAAAAATTAAAAAATATGTCAAATGCTTACATGAGGACATCGAATGAAATGGATAGAGAATCAAGATTAAATATAATAAAAAATGAACTTGATGATAATAGGTATGCTTTAAATGATTTAGAATAACATGTTAAAGCATCAAAAATAGACAAAGACGAATCTGTTAGTCAAATGTTAGAGGAAGCAAAAGACAGAATTGATACATTTGCAAATAAAGTAAATGATAGATATGGTAATGTTTTATAAATTGATGATAAATCTTTTGATGAGTTAATGGAATTAGGAATAAATTACAAATTATTTTTGCAATCCATGATTATCACAGCTGTCAAGGTGGAAATATCAAAAGATGTGTTAATAATGGAGAAAAAACAAAAATATGCTGCAGTATGTGTGCAATATATTAAAAATGCTTGTGATTATATGGCTAATGATATTAATACATTAAATGAAAGCTATAAAAGTAATATCATAAGTGTTTATGAATCAAATAATGTTGAGAACACAAGTAAACTTTTACATGGATTTAATTGAAAAGGAGAAGAAGTAGTAGCAACACTGAGTATTATACAGAAATAATTTTTAAAAAATGAATAAAAATAAAGATGCATATAAAGTAGATGGATATTTACAGGAATTAAAAAATATTTATGAAAAATTCCAAAAAGAAAATATATAAATAGATGAAATTTTTAGAGATATAAATAAAAGTAAATTAAAAGAAATGGAGAAAATTGATGAGAAATTTATTGAGATATCAGAATATCATAGAACTATTGTAAGAGATCAAAAAGAAAAAATTCTAAGAAGTAAGAATAAGTTAAAGGAAATTGAAGATTTTTTAAGGAAGAAAGAAGAAAATTTGAGTGATATTGAACACGAAAATTTAGAATATATAAAAAGGTAGATAAAATTTATGGAGAAATTATGCATAAAATTGACAACATAAACGAATTAGAAAATTATAATAATAGTGAGAACAGTAAAATGATAATGCATAAAGAAAAGATATCTTATTTAATAGAAAGAATAAAGTTTTTGTTGAGAGATGCAGAAATATATAAACATGACAACGATTACACTTTATCAGAAGAAATGAATAAAAAGATATTAGATGAAGTAAAAAATTATATAGAAAGGATTAGGAAAGAAGGAAATAAATCAAAAATAATTTTAGAGAATATAAAAATTAATGTAAAGAAAAATAAGGGTACTTTTATTAAAAATAATGATACCATTCTTTTAATTCATATTGTTATGAAGAGTAAAAATGAAATAAAAAAAAATTATCGAAAAGAAGCAATTGAACAAGAGCAAACAAATAAAAAAAGTAATAATCTAGATCAAACTTCTCAAAATGATGAAGTAAATAAAGAATTAAATAAAAATAGTGCCAATAGAAGTGAAGAATCGAATGAAGAAAATAATAGTGGTAAAGAAAATAAGGTCGATAGTGGAAAAGTTGAATTAGCTGGAGGAATGTTAGGTGGTTTATTAATAAGTTGTTGTGTAATTGTCACTACTTTATATAAAAGTAAGAGTATAGAAAATAATATCGATGAAGAAAATTTATGTGAAGAATATGATAATGATAGCTATTTATTTAATTATTGCGAACTTTGTGAAGATATTGAAGTAACTTTTATGGAAAATGAATATCTTCAGAAAAAAAATTATGATCCATTTTCTCCTTTTGTACTTTGTATAGGTTTTAAGAGTATTTTTAATTTATGTATGGTATTCTTTTTATGAAATATTTTTATTTTTTTTGACTTATTACAATTATACAATTTTTTTTTTATTTTTTTTTTTATTTTATATACATTTTAATTTATTTATAAAATATTTTTTTATTTCATTTTTGTTTTTTTTCTCCTATTGCAATTACGAAATTTGTTTTTATTTTAATTTTTTATTCCTAATATATTGTAATATATTTATAAAATAATTATTAACTTTTTTTTTCTTTATTATAAATATTTGATTTCCTATTTTTATTTAATTTTTTTTGTATTATATGTCCTTTTACATTATAAATTAGTCTTTTATAACTGAAAAGAAATGCTTATATATTGTATTATTAATACTGTATATTTTTAGGATAACAAATGATATACAATTTTTTTTATTAACAAATATGCATGTTTATTTTTTTAATATTCCGTAGTAATACAACGTATAATTTAGTATATTTTATGAATTATATTATAGTTTTTTTTTTTCTACATTTCTTTATAACAAATGACAAGAATATATTTTTAAAAGAACTTATAAAATATTCTTAATTTAAATAATAATTATACTTTTTTAAATTTTTTTGTTAAATTGGTTGTTTGTCATGTGTAAACTGATTTATTAATTGTCCTCTTTATGACCTTTCTAGAGTATTGAACAAACAAATTAATAAAGAGCATGTATAAATAATTATACTTTTATTTTATATTTATTTTCACTTTAAATATAGGTAAAATATGTATTCGTAATATAAATTTTATTAAGCAGCTTTTATTGCTTCAAAGGCACTTATTTAAGGTATATTATATTTTTGTTAAATAAATATGCATACTTTTTAAAATTACAATTATGTAAGGTAATTTAATTAAAAACTATTAAACTTTTTTTTTTAAAAAAATTAAATATAACAAAGAAGAAAAAAAAATATACTTCTTATTTATTTTAAAGTAAAAAGTTTAATAATACTTTTATCTCAAAATATAATTAAACCCCATATCTAACGAAATTCACAAATTTTCATAGCCAAAAAGCAAAAAAAAAAATGATTTTTTTTTTTAGTAGTATTAGTACACAAATAGCTCCATTTTCCTGACTGGAGAGCTGATAAAGGGGAAATAAATAATCTGCACAATATAATATATTAAAAAAAGGAAAAAAATATTTTTTCCGCGTCATATTATATCTCTTAATATTTCTACTATATTGAATGTCTTCATGAAAATATTTCACTACATTCTTTAGAAC
Source organism: Plasmodium relictum (assembly GCF_900005765.1). Taxonomy (NCBI): domain Eukaryota; phylum Apicomplexa; class Aconoidasida; order Haemosporida; family Plasmodiidae; genus Plasmodium; species Plasmodium relictum. The sequence continues at coordinate 22,428 of NW_021628728.1, read as the reverse complement.
GTATCAATAATTTTATTTTAGTATTTTTACTAAAAAAAAAATGTTATTTTTTTTTAATAGAAAAGAAAAAAGAATTTTTTTTTTTTAATTAATTAAAAGAGTTTGTATGATAATAACTTTGATATATGTATAGCATCTAAGGAGATAAATAAGTAATAATGATGTTACTGAATGTTATCTATAAATCTTTAGAATATCCTCGTAATATACAATATTTCAAATAATAAAATATGTGGAAATCTATTTATATGTTCTTAATTTGTTTGTTAAATATTTTATTTACTAATTGAATACTGAATGACCTTTCTAGAGTATGTAAAAAACAAATTAATAAATGATATGCATAAATTTGTCTACTTTTTATAAATGGAAAAATAAGTTTATTCTACTATTACGTAAATTTTATACATACAAATTACATAATTAAGCAATTATTGTTTTAGAGGAACTCATTTATTTTAAAAAAAATATACCTTTGTATTAAAAATTTGAATCCTTATTAAGATTGTTTTCTAATTTATTAATTTGCTTTTCTTTTACTCAAATATTGAATAAACATATAATAAATAGTAGGTAAAAATACTTAAATTTCTCTGAGCTTTAACAATTTTACCTATGTAAGTGATAATTTTAATATTTAATTAGGATTTAGTAAATTAAAAGTTACTCAATTCACAAAAATATCACTATAATAATCTTTTTCACAAAAAAAATTGTATTTTTTTTTTTTTTTAATAATTCTTTGTACTCTCATATAATTACATTACATGTAAGAAGTAATCCAATACCCTTATAACAGCCACATTAAAAACAAAAAAAAATTCACCCTCACTTTTATTATATATTGAATATGTTCTCTAAAATCTATTATTTAAATATCTTAAAATAAAATTATCTCCTAATTATCATAAAAAAAAAATATATATATAATGAAATTATCTTTAGCATGTCCTATGTATAGATATAATTCCTTTCTATACACCTACATAGCATTAGATGCTCAATTAATGGCTTAGTATAATTATATCCACATTTAATAAATAAAAAGGTTAACAATAACTTTTATTAACCAATTATATAATATAATTAATTAAAAAAAACAAATAAATTTATAGTTATTAATAGTATTTTAAAAATACATAAAAATTAAATATTAATAAAAAAAATATCCATTATATTTTTCTTTACTTTTCAATTTAAAATTTATTCTCTAGAAATTTCATTTCACAAAAAAAATTTTGCCAAAATGATTTTTTCTTTGAAAAACTTTCATTGTACATCTTTTAAAAAAAAAAAAAAAAGAAATTCAACAAAAAAGGCACATGAACAAAAAAATAAAATGGTTATATATATATTTTTTTAAATTAGTGGTTGAATGACTAATTCATTAGCTTTTTTAGGTGTGAGAATCTTATTATATAAAAGGATGATTATATTTTTTATTAACCATTTATAGCATAATTATAATATTAATCTGATAAATTTATTTATGTATTCATTTTATAAATATCAGCCATATAATATGGTAATTGATATTACTAAAGCTTATTGATTTATTAATTGTCTGTCCAATGACTTTGCTAGCGTATTAAACAAACAAATTAATAAAGAGTATATATAACTGTATATACTGATTTTTAGAGTATATAATTATTTTTATATTATATATAAAAATATTTATCATAAATAACATTTAATTAGAGTAAACAATTGTATATTGCTGAGCAGACTTATGCTTACTTTGACAAATGTATACTTATTTATAACGAAAAGCATATTCTTTTAATTTAGAAACGTACAAAAATTAAATTGTAATAAATAACAAAGTCTAATTTTTAGTTATTCGCTGTTATTTAAAAATATACAAATTGAATAGGACACAAGCATTATATTTTTTATTCATTAAAAGAAAGTTTTTTTGTAGTTCCTTCTCATGCGTTAATTTTTATATTTTAAATAAAAATTAATTCCTTTTTTTTATTTAAACAAAAAAAAAAAAATTAAAAAATATATTTTTTTATATATATATATAAAGAATAAAATAAATAAAAAGAATATATATTTAGCTATATTTTTTTTATGTTTATTTTATTCTTTATATATCTTTGTAATTATTAAAAAAAAAATTTTAATTTTTTGTTATTTAAACAAAAAAGAAAGAATTAACTTTTATTTAAAATATAAAAACGTATGAGAAGGAATTATAAAAGAACTTTCTTTTAATGAATAAAGAATATAATTCTTGTATCATATTCAATTTGTAATATTTCTAAATAACAATGAATAACTTAAAATTTAATTTTTTGTTATAATTTATATGTGTGCGTTTCTAAATTAAAAGAATATACTTATTTTTTGTAAATAAATATACATTTGTCGAAGTAAATGCATGTTTGTTAAGCTAGAGTTTCTTAATTCAAATTAAATGTTATATATGTAGTTAATAAAAGATGTTTTTAACCTTTTATAATATATAAAGTCAGTATACTAAGGAAACTACAAGCTTACCCATGCACTGATACTAGTTAAAAAAAATAAAAAAAAAATAAATAGATATATTTTTAATTTTTGTTTATTTTATTCTGATATATGCTTATAAATATAAAAAAAAAAAAAAAAAATGATTTTTCTTTCTTTGGAGTTTTTTTTTTTTTTTAAAATGGAAAAAAGAACTGAATTTTTAGTTTAAATTTAAAAAATTAATACATGAATAATTACTATAAGAAAACTTTTTAATTTTTTTTAATAAATAAAATGTATAATGCTTGTGTTATGCTCAATTTGTATATTTTTAAATAGCAGCGAATAACTTAAATTTTAACTTTGTTATTTGTTATAAATTATTTTTATACATTTTCAAATTAAAAGAGTATGCCTATTCTTTTTAAAAAAGTATACATTTGTCAAAGTAGATATAAGTTTTTTAAGCAATATAAAATTGCTTACTCTAATTAAATGCTATTTGTGATAAATATTTGTATAATTTAAAAATAATTATATACTCTAAAAATTAGTATATACAGTTATACATACTCTTTATTAATTTGTTTGTTTAATATGCTAGTAAAATTTTAAAGCATCCAATTAATAAAATAATTGGAGGCAATAGTATGAAATTTGAAACCGACGCAAACAAAACCCCTTTGGATTATCAAAAATCCAATATGAAAGAAAACATTATAAATTTTGATTAGATATATTTGAAGAGATGGTAAATATCAGTGAGTCCTATGTGTTTAACATAAAAAAGGAAGAACTTAATAAAGTCAAGGTATTACATAGACCACCAAAATTATAAGTCAATGATAAATTATTTTAGATAATTTGAACTTTTTGAGGATTTAGTAGATATGAAAATGTTAACAAAAATGGAAACATATGTGATAATGAAATTGCTGTTATGAAGAATTTATTCCAAAAAAATAACCAATATAACAAAAAATTATAAAATAATAAATATGTTACAATTAAAGGTAAAAATAGCTGGATTATTGTTTATTGATAGTAATGAAAGGTGAAATTACAAAATATAATTATTGCAAAAAGGGAGTTGAACATGTCTGAGGCCATAAAATCATTTAACACGAATTGTATGTTGTTAGTTAATTATTTATGCTTTGGAAAAGAGAGATGTTTCTCCTTGAAGGATATATGGAAAACATTTAGGCTTCATTCCACGGAGTATTTAACTGCATTACCTAGTAATTTTCCAAAAGACATATCATTAATGGAATCTATGCTCTATGCATTAAAATAAGAAAATAAGGTGGTTACTAAAACTTTAAATCCAGCAGTTGAAGTATACTCTTTAAAACGTAGGAATATTGGAGGATCCAATAGAATTGAGAATAAAGCATATATTAAATGTTACTGTTGTGTAGAACAGGGCCACTTAAAGAAAGATTACATACACCTTAAGGAAAAATGTGAAATTTGTAACATAATAAGACGCTTAGCGAAGATATGCAAAAATAAAGTATTGAGAGGTGATGAAGGTGAAATTAAAGGAATAATAACAAATAAAAAATATGATATACGTGTTAAAATATTAAAAAATTAAATTAATGCACAGAGGATTTGTCAAATGCAAAAGTATCTTGATAAACATATGGAATATATTACAAAACAAAAGGATAGAGTAAAAGGAAGGGTACAAAGAAAAACAAATTTAGGAAAATGATGAAGATTTCACTAGAAAAAGGAACATAATTCATAAGATAAGTGAAAAAGATGAATTATAAAAAGAGTATAAAAAAAATGATTATTCAGAAAAATCAAAAGGACATATATCTACTGTTAAGAGAATTGAGTTTTATGAAGATAATGAAAATTGTGAGATGTGTAGAAAACGATTAGTTGAAGTTAGTGGAAAAGAAATATATATTTTACTGGACACAGGAGCAGATGTAAGTACGATATCAACTTACACCTCAAAAAAATGAAATATAAAACCTGATTTATCAATTCCAACATTTGCAAGTGGAGGATTATTTTTTCGTAATCATGCAAGAAAATATAAAAAGTTTGTGGTAAAAATGCTCTCTAATGACAGAACAATTATAAGGTTTGTAATAATTGAAAAAGATAAACCAATTATTTTACTTAGTGTTACGATACGAAAACAATTAGTGAATTCTATTAATGATGAAGATGAGAGGCATGCATATGTCATGGAAGTTAAAGTCGAAAATACAGAAAAAAAAGTGAAGTAAAATCAAGAAGCCATGAAAATTTTTATCAATAAATCTGATTTAAATGATCAGAAGGATAAAAATAAAATGAAAACTTTGTTAGAAAAGGTTAAACTTTTAGAGAATATAAATATGAAACCTAACTATAAATGTAATGTTTCTATTGAGATAAGAGAAAAAGTCCTTCGTTATATTACTAGACCATTAAGTGGGGAAATGTTGACAATATTACATCATAAAGTAGATGAAATGTTACAATTGAATGTTTTAAGTAAAGTTATTAATTCATAATGAACTTCACCTATTGTAATTGTACGGAAGAATGATGGACAATGGAGAACCACTATATGCTATTATTATCTAAATAAATTTATATTAGATGATTCATATATTATTCCTCATATGAGACACATATTTCAAACATTTCATGGTATAAATAGTTTTCAAGAATATATTTAAAAAATTCCTTTTGGAATATTGTATTAGAAGGGAATAGTAAGCATTTTACAAGTTTCATGGATCCCAAAATTGGGACATTTGAGTTTAACTTGTTACTATTTGGATTGAGAACAAGTTCTACACAATTTCAAAAAATAATGGAAAATATTTTCATCTAATTAATTCAAGAAAATTATGTATTTGTGTATATTGATATCATTATTTTAACAAAAACTATAAATGAATGCAAGCTTTTAAAAAGAATTTATAAATCTCTAATAGACAATAATCTTGGAATAAACATAGAAAAGTGTGAGTTGTATAAAACAATTATTATATATCTAGTGCAAGTAATAGATAGAGAAGAGATAAGGCCTTCATTAGATAAAATAGAAACAATTATTAAAGCAGAAAGACCTAAATCAAAGAAACAATTAAAATCTTTTCTAGGAGCTGCTAATTATTATAGGAATTATATAAGAGACTTTTCAAATTGGACTTCTAAATTAGTTCTTTTATTAACTAAAAAGAAAAAGTGTGAATAGAATGAAGAAAATTCACTAGCATTTCAGTAAATTAAGAATAAAATGGCTGAAATAACTTATATTTCATTTTCCGAGTTAGGAAAACCGTATACTATTTATATTGATGCTTCATATTATGCTATAGGAGCTGTAATGACTCAGATAAATAATGATACTGGTGAAACTAATTTTATCCATTATACATATAAGAAATTAAATGATATTCAATGGAAATGGAGTACAGTTGAATAAGATTTATTTGCTATAGTGGTAGCTTGAATTTAATTGTTACATTAAAGGATCAAAGGCATTAATCAAAACTGATTGTAAAAGTTTAATTGGAATGGATTCAATCAATACTGAAAAACTGTATTGGTGGAAATTGAGATTTTCTGAACTTAATTTAGAAATTGAACATATTGAAGAGGTACAAAATAGTTTAGTTGATTGGATTACTAGATCCATAGAAGATGATAATGATCTTCCAAATTATATGGTATTGTGTTATAATAAACCTTAAGAAGAATATGAAGATGTTTATGATATCCCACCTTGTCAAGAAATCGATGATAAAGTTAGGAAAAATAAGAACAACATACCAAGAGATGTAGTATGGAAGAATGAATTTCCAGTCCACTATAGAACAGGAAAACTATATATACCAGAAAAATATAGAAATCATTTAATGCATTGATTTCATAGTAGTAAGTTTACAGGGAATTGTGAAGTAAATAAAACATTAGAGATAATTTAGAAACACTTTTGATGGCCTAATATCAATAGAGAAATTGAAGAATATATTTCAAATTGTTTAATATGTCAAATAATGTATAATAAAAGATTTAAACCAAATGTAAATCAAGCATTATCAAAACCTAATATATTTGATATGATATCATTAGATATTATAGGTCCTAGAACTTGGAAAGATAAAGAATATTATATACAAGTAGCAATTGACCATTATTCGCATTTTATGTTAACAAATGTGACAGATAAAGCTCCTACATCTAAGGATGCAATAAATATTATAAGAAATACATGGGCCCCTATATTTGGATGCCCCAGAAGTATTTTAACAGATCGAGGTTCAATATATATGAATCAAGAATTTAAAGATTATATTATTAATGAATTACAGATAAAAGTATATCATACCAGTACATATTACCCACAAGTGATTTATTAATTACCTATGTAATAATTTTGCTAGAGTATTAAACAAACAAACTAATAAAGAGCATGCATAACTAAATAGATTTTTAGTGTATATACTTGTTTTTATTATATATAGAAATATTTATAATATATAACATTTTATTAGAATTAAGTAATTCTATATTGTTTAACAGATATATATTAACTTTGACAAGTTTATACTTATTTATAAAGGAGTATATTCTTTTAGTTTAAAAACGTAAATATAATTATAACAAAAGATTAAATTTTAAGTTATTCGCCGTTTCGAAATACACATATCGAGTATAGCACCAACATTATACTTTTTGTTTATTAAAAGAAATAAGTTTTCTTATAGTTACTTTTTATTCATTAATTTTTATTTTTCAATTAAAAATTAACTCCCAAAAAAAAAATTTATTAAATATTTTTTTTTTTAATAATTATAAAAATATATAAAGAATAAAATAAACAAAAAAAATATATATTTATATATATATTTATCTAATTAGAGTCATTGTATGGTTTACTTGTACTAACTAGTAAACTTCATGCATTATAAAAGGCTAATAACATCTTTTACTAAACAGTACTCTAAAAATTAGTATATTTAGTTATGCATGCTCTTTATTTTTTTAATACTCTTGAAAAGTCATTGAACATCTAATTAATAAATCATTAATTAAAAAAAAAAATTTATTTCTTTTTTCTTTTAGTGCATAAAAAGATTTTAAATGGAATTGTTATAAAATTTTTGTTGCCAAATAGAAATATTTTTTGAGTAATGAAAATTTTTAATTCTAAGTTAGAAAAACAATAAAGATTTTATTTTTATTGATATCTATATATACTTATCTTCGAAATATTGCTATTATATATAATTTAAATTTATTTTCATGTTTTAGTTAAAATATTTTTACATTATGAATAAGTATTTTAATTTTTTTTAAAAAAAATATATTTTTATTGAAGTAAATAAATATATCCGAAAAATTAATTATAGAGCAATGTAAACCATATGCATAATATTGGAATATTCGTCGCATAAATATATATTTACAATAAATAAAATTAGAAGAGGCATCTCTATTTGCTCTATTAATATATTTGTTCAATACTCTAAAAAAGTCATTAAACAATTAATAAATCACTATGTTATATATATATTAGAGAAAATGGTATAATTACAGGAAAAAAATTATATCATTCGTAATAAAAAAATAATAAAAATTTTTTTTTTTTAATGTGAATATTTTTTTAGTGGAGGTATCTTTAGTAAAGGATATCCTTTTATTTAGTAATGATATCGATATCTTTTTAGTGGACATAACTATAATGTGTATTTTTTATCTAATTTTTGCATGAAAAACTAATCTTTTAGATATATATTGTTTCATCATATTACGTGCTTAACGAATCTATAGTATTTTTTTATTATCCAATACTATTTTTATGTGTACTTTAAAATTATAGATGAGATAAAATTTTAAAGAAAATTTCTTTCAACCTTTTATTTATTACAAAATTTTATGTTTTATTTTATTTAAAATTTGGGAATCATAATTGCATATAATAATAGATAAATTTATACATTAGAAATATAAAAAAAAAAAAAGCAAAAAAATAATAAAAACAATTTTTTATTGAAAGAAATTCTCTTAATTTTAAAAATATTAATAACGAAAAGAAATAACAATATTATTTTGAATATTACTGGATATTCTAGAGACAATTAATATATAGATAAATTTTTAATTGTTGTAAATGTAGTATTTTTAAAAATGTTCTATAGAACACAGAAAATAATTATATTCTCTTTTTTTAAATTTTTTGTATTCACCCTTTTAATTTGGATATTACAATGTTCAATTAATGTAAAAAAATTAAATATATTAAAATATATGTATTTTTTAATTATTTCATATTATTTATTTTCAATAAAATTTTTATTGATAAAAGAAGGCACTTTTTTTAATATTATGAATTATTTTTTTTTTAGAGTAATTCTAGTAGATTTTTAAATGATATATGCAATTTAGAAAGATCAAAATATTTAGAAGTCAAAAGAATCTTATCAGAACATAGGAAACTATTTGGAGGAAGTAATAGTGGATCAAAAGTGCATCTGCTTGATGACACAGATGATACAGAAACAGCAGATGTAGAAGATCAACAACAGGAGCGACAAGAACAAGCAAGAGAGCACAATCCAGTATGTGAAGTACGCGTACATGTAGATGAACAGAATGAACAGATAAATAATTTTATTGATACAAATAGGGAAAGAAATACAGAATGCTTTCTGGCAGTACCTGTACAAATAGATAATAGAAATACAATACGTCGCATGTGTAACCCTACTTTTTGTATTTTGGGATTGGCTTTCACTCTTTTAACTTCTGTTTTATTACCTTCATTATATGTTCTTCATAGACTGAAAATAATTACTGGCATAACCGATAATGATTTAATTACGATAATTTTAATGATGATTTCTATCATGCTTACAGTTGTTATGTACTTACTCTCATCTGTATTTGATGCTTTACATCCTAGAATTAAGTAAATATCTGTTTTAATATAAATTGTGTTATAGAAAAATGTACATTATAAATTTGGTTTTATTTATTTAATATTTTTGTGGATTCAAAAATAATCCTTATAATAAAGGTATATTTTAATGTCAAAATTTAAAAAAAAATGCTCAAGTTTTTTTGTTTAGTATTTAATCATTAAATGGCATTACTAACTTATTTATATTATTATTAAGAAGTAAATGAAAGTACTTGAATGTTTAATTTTGTCTGTAAGGTGTTTACGAAAGAATTTATATTACATTATTAGTATGTATACAAGAAAAAAATATAGGTATATATGTAAATGAATGATTTTTTTTCCTATTTTATTTATTGTATTTTATTAAGAAAACATATAATTTATTAATTTTTTTTTCTTGAAAGGATGTAAAGGCTATGATTTTGCGAATGATAATGACTATGTAGTATATAGTGATAAGTTAACAATAAATTAAATAAATATATAAAAGAAACATATTTTTAAAATATGATAAATTTTGTTTTATATTATTTAATATAATTTATAAATAAATTTATAAATGGTTAAAAAATTTTTATAATAATTAATATAATAATAAATAAAATATGTAAAAATCTCTTTGTATAGTCTTTAGTAATATTTTTGCTCTACTTGGCTTATAAAAGATATTATTAATCTTTTGTAATATAATTATTAGTTGTATGCATGGAAATTAGTCATATGCTCAGTAGTTAAAAATGTGACCTATTTTTTTTTTTATGTATTAATTTTGTTAAATTTATCTTTATTAATTAAAAAAAAAAGAATTTAACTTTTTTAATGATAAATATATAATGTATGACTTAACATTTTTTTAAAATTTTTATTGCCAAATAAAGTTAATTTTTAAACAATAATAAAATTAAGTTAGAAATTTAAAAAAAGAAACAAAAATGATTTCGTTTTTATCAATATTTAATTTTTACTTATTCAAGAAATAACTAACTATAATTATATTTACTTGTTTATTTTATTAAATTGTTTTATATTGTAAATAATTTTGGTGAGGATTAAATATATAATTAAAAATAATGGTATTTTTTTATTAAAGTTTATACCTCTAAAAGGATATTTGATCAAATGTTAATATTACGTGTATAAAATTTACATATTATTAGCATAAATAAAATTATTTCAATAATTAAAATTAGTAGAGATATCTTTACATGCTCTTTATTAATTTGTTCAATGCCTGGTTAATAAAAGATATTAACTTTTTATAATAAAGAATTTGGCTTTAAAGTCAGGAAGATACAAATTAACAGTGTGCTAACTATAGATTTAAAACAAAAAAAAAAAAATATATTACTATTTTTTTTTTATTTTATTCTTTTTATTGTATTTTTCAGTTTTAAAAAAAAATATAGAATTATTTTTTTTGTTTTTTTTTTTTTTTTGAAGAAAAGACAAAAAACTTTATTTAAAATAAAAAAAAAGTATATTATTTTGTTACATTTGGTTTTGGTCTTAAAATTAGTTAAATAATTCTAAATTAAGTTTGTTACTTGTTGTAATTAAATAATTTTTCATAATAATTTAAAAGAGGATTTAAATTTTTAATAAAAAATAACGTTTACATTTGTTAAAGTAAATTAATGCTTCTGAAGCAATAAAAAGATGTATAACTAAATTGAATATTATTTATATAAATTTACTTATTTATATAGCAAAAATCAGTATACTTATTTATATGTGCTCTTTATTAATTTGTGTGTTCAATGCTTTAGCAAAGTTTTGGAACACTCATTTAATAAATCAGTTATAAAAAGAAAAAATTTTGCTTATTGTTAAGTTTTAATAAATTTATTGTTACTTTAAAAACTTTTATAAAGTGTTAAAAAAACTATTTAATAAAGAAGATGGAGAGTGTCTTCTGCTAATATTAATAGATGTAAAGTTATTTATTATAGATGATATATTATTCTTATACAATAATATCACATAACATAAAATAAATAGCTTATTACATGTGACTATTTAAAATCCCAATAATAATAATAAACTAAACACTTTATAATTTTTAATACCTAATTAATATACTATTTATATAGTTTAATAAAAATTAGTAGGAATTTTTATTAAAGTTAAAATAATCAATATATACATGCATTTAATGATGTAATTTATATAATATTTTTTATCAAAAACTTAACTACTGTAAACAGAAATATTTTACCTCTTATTACTACTAATAATCCTACAGTTAACTTTCAATAAAATAAGAAGGTCCATTATCTTTATTTCATATATACACTAGAAAAAAAAAAATCATCAAAATGTAAAAAAAAAAAAAAAATAAAATAATTATATCCTTCTTAGTAAAAAGATAATAAAATCACTTTTTTTTAATGTGAGTATTTTTTTTGATAAAGATGCCTTTAATAAATCCATTACTTAGTGGATTTATCTATGGTTCATATGTTTATTGAAATATTATGCATATAAAATTAATTTTTTGATTGTGTTCTATTAGATTTTATGAAATGTTTAAATGCTTGATAATAATATTTGGTCCCGAATATGTTTTTTATAAATACTTTAAAATTAAAGATGAAATAAAATGTTTTTAAGAATAAATATTTTCATTTTAACTTTTTGTTTATTATAAAATTCATATGTTTGATTTTATTTAAAATTTTGTAATAGTAGTTGCATATAATAATAGATAAATTTATAGAGTTAAAAATAGAGAAGAAAAACAAAAAGCAAATAGCAATTTTTTAATTAAAGAGAATCTCTCAATTTTAAAAATATAAATAGCGAAAAGGAATAGTAATATTATTTCGAATATTGTTGGATATTTTTGAGATAGTTCACACAGATAAATTCTTAATTGTTATAAATATAGTACTTTTAAAAATGTTCTATAGAACACAGAAAATTAATATATTCTCTTTTTTTAAATTTTTTGTATTCACCTTTTTAATCTGGATATTACAATGTTCAATTAATGTAATAAGATAAAACATCTTAAAATATATGTATTTTTTAATTATTTCATATTATTTATTTTCAATAAAATTTTTATTAATAAAAGAAGGCACTTTTTTTAATATTATGAATTATTTTTTTTTAGAGTAATTATAGTATATTTTTAAATAATAAATGTAATTTAGAAAGATCACAATATTTAGAAGTTAAAAGAATCTTATCAGAACATAGGAAACTCTTTGGAGAAAATACGAATGGATCAAAAGTTCGTCTGTTAGATGACACAGATGATAATAGAGTAAATGGATTGGATGGAGAAGAAAATGAAAATGAAAATGAAAAGAGAAATCCATTAGAAAAATGTGTAGAAAAATGCGAAGAGTTTAAGATACATATTCCTGAAGAAAATAATAAAAAAAAAAAAACTGATAAAAGTAAATTAAATTTATGTAGCCTTTCTTTTTGCAATACGGGAACGTTTTCATTAGCTATATATCCATTACTTTTCATTATATTATTTGTTCTTCAAAAATCAGATGTATTTACTGGTGTATCACATAATGATTTAATTTCATTACAATTATTATTCATTTCTATGATGGTTGTGTTTCTATCATTAATGATCTCCGGTGTCTATGATTTTATATCACGTAGAAATAATGCATAAATATCTGTTTTAATATAAATAGTACCGTAAAAAAATACATATTTGATTTATTAATTGTCTTCTCATAAACTTTGATAGGGTATTGAACAAACATATTAATAAAGGGTATGTATAAATAAATATACGTTTATATATATATATATATATATACTCATTTTTATTATACATATATTAGCATTTCATAAGGTATAATATCTATATTATCCATTAAATTATTCTGTATTGCTTAACAGATATATGTTTACTTTTATAATTGAGTTTTTATTTACAAAAAATAAGTATATTCTTTTAATTAAAAACACGCACACAATTTATAATAAATAGCAAAAGTTAAAGTTCTTATTTATTCAATGTTATTTCAATATATACACATAAAATACAACATAAACATTATACTTTTTCATTAATTAATTTTTTAATGTAACAAAAATTAATTCTCTTTTTAATTTGAACAAACGTCAACCGACAAAAAAAAAAAAAGTAATATTTTTTTTTTTTTTTTAATTACAAAGATGTATACACAATAAAATAAACAAAACAAAAAAAAAAAACTTATATATTTTTTTTTTAATTAGAGTCAGTGCATGGATGACTTATATTTTCCTAACTGGTAGCTCATTTTATTTTACAAAAGGTTAATAACAATTTTTTTATTAACCATATTCCACCACTTCAGGGAAGTAATGATATTACTTATATTTTTCTCTCTTTGGCTTGTTTTATAACTTCTAATACCTTTTGTACTTCTTTATCAATTTTTCTATCCTTATTACCCAAATTCTCTAATTGTGAAAGGTTATTTATATCACAAATATCGAAATAATCCTTTGGTTTTAATATATTTGTAATATCTAATTTTTTCTTACGATGATCAGTTACTTGTATTAAATTTCTCATTTGTTTTTCATATATTTCATTAGTTTTATTGTTTAATAGTTTTATCTTTGACAAAGGAATCTGTATTTCTTTGCCTCTATAATAAATGGGTATGGCTTTTAGATTCCCATTTTTGTTATCTGTCACTCTATGCGGGAATGACCTATATGGCTTATATTGTCCATTTACACTATGATGTTTCATTTGATTTCTCTCACATTCGGATAATTCATAAGATGTAATGTCTCTAAATTTAATCTCTTTATTCTTAAAGGTTTTTCCTTTATTTTAATCAAATATTCATTCACTTTTTTTCATCAATCGTTTAAATAGATAATCCTCATTTCCCTAGTTTCTGGTGTTATTTTTGAAAAACCTGGACATATACAATCTATTCCTTATATCGAAAAGTAAGGTGTTTCTCCAATAGCACCATGAGGAGTGTTATTATATATTAAAACGGCATTTATAATAATATGTACAAAAGGGAAATCTTCTTTTTCATATAACGTTTTAAGTATATAGTTAATAAAATGTGATATTAACCTTTTGTAGTACAATAAGCTAGTTTACTAGTCATGTAAGGACAAGTTAGCCGTGCATTGAATCTAGTTAAAAAAAAAAAATAAAATAAGGTTATTTTTGTTTGTTTGTTTATTTTTATTTATATACATCTTTGTAATTAAAAAAAAATAAAATTAAAATTAATTTTTACTTTTTTTTTGTAGACTTTTTTTTTTGTTTTTCGAATTAAATAAATTAATTTTTACTTATTAAAACTTAAGATATAAATAGAATAATGTTTATTTTATATTCAATGTATATTTTTGAAATAACATTGAATAATTTAAAGTTTTAACTTTATTAATTGTTATAATTTGTCTGTATGTTTTTAATTAAAAGAATAACTAATTCTTTGTAATTAAAAACTCATTTATAACAATTAATAGGTCTATTAAGAGATGCAGTAAAATTTAACTCAGATTAAATATTATGCATCTGATCAATGAATAAATCCATTTCCCTTAATATGCATTTTAATTATTTAAAATTTAAATAATTATGTCTTCTTTAGGAAAATATTGCATGCTAAAAAAAAAAAAAATAAGCTATTAAAACCTTAACTAACTTAGTGTGTCTCATTATATTTTTTTTTAAGACGCATCTCGTTATAATTATATTGTCTTTTTTTTATTTTTTTTTTGGGAAAAGAAGAAGAATTTTAAATGGAAAAGATTAGCAAGTGGATTGCTTTTATTTTTTTTTTGAACTTTCATAGATTTTCAAATTTTTAGTGATTTAATTAATATTGTATTATAAATAAAATCTATAATAAAAAATTATAAAGGAGTCCTAAAATTTGCTCTTTATTAACTTGGATATTCATTACTTTTATCCGAGTCTTTGAATATCTGATTAATAAAAGCTATTATTAATCTTTTTCAGTACACTATGCTAGGTTATTGTATGTGTATGTACAAACTAATATGTACTGACACTAATAAAAAAAAAAAAAATAAAAAAAATAAAATTTAATTTTTTTTTTTGGGGAAATTTTTAAGAAATAATAAAGATAATTTTAACTTATAAAAATTGAAGATAAAACTTATAATGTTTTTGTTAAAATCAATATATATTTCAAAATAACATTGAATAAATTAAAGTTTTGACCTTATTAATTGTTATAAATTGTTTGTATGTTTTTAATTAAAAGAAGATACTAATTCTTTGTAAATAAAAATTCATTTATAACAATTAATAGGCTTATTAAAAGATGCAGTAAGTTCTAACTCAGATTAAATGTTATGTATCATAAGAAAACTATATATATATATAAAAACTAATACATATATATATATATAAACATATACTTAGTTATACATGCTCTTTATTAATTTGTTTGTTTAATACTCCAGCAAAGTCATTAAACGCCCAATTAATAAATCAGCATCATAAGAAAACTATATATATATAATAAAACAATTATATATATATTTAAAAACATATATTTATTTATACAGTTCTTTATTAATTTGTTTGTTTAATACTCTAGTAAAGTCATTAAGCAGGAAATTAATAAATCAATTGGCACAATGGTAGGAAATTCGAAACTGGCGCAAACAGAAATCCATTGGATTAACAAGTCTGAAGTGAACAAGGAATTGTCAAACCTAGGATTGGAAATGTTTGCTGATATAATAAAGCTTAATCAACCATATGTTTTTGAAATTAGGAATAATAAAGATAAGATTAGGACCAAGATACCACAAGGGCTTTCAAAATTCAGCGATAGATCTTTAAAACATTACTTTAATTGGTTTAGAATATTTGAAATAAAAGCAAAGATGCAAGGAATATCTAGAGTAGTGGTTTATTAATTGGGCGTTTAATGACTTTGCTAGAGTATTAAACAAACAAATTAATAAAGAGCATGTATAACTAAATATACGTTTATATATATATATATATTAGTTTTTATTATATATATATAGTTTTTTTATGATGCATAATATTTAATTTGAGTTAAATTTTATGCATCTTTTAATAAACCTATTAATTGTTATAAATGAATTTTTATTTACAAAAAATTAGTATCTTCTTTTAATTAAAAACATACAAATAAATTATAACAATTAATAAAGTCAAAAATTTAATTTATTTAATGTTATTTTGAAATATACATTGATTATAACAGAAACATTATAAGCTTTATATCTTAAATTTTTATGAGTTAAAATTATTATTATTCTTTCTTAAAAATTTCCCCAAAAAAAAAAAAAATATATATATATTTTTTTTTTTTTTAATTTTTTTATATTTTTTTTTATTAGCGTCAGTACATACTAGTTTGTACATGTACGTACAGTAAACTAGCTTAGTGTACTACAAAAAATTATAATATCTTTTGTTAACCAGTCAGTGCATGGGTAACTTGTATATACACGTACAGTAACCTAGCATAGTGTACTGAAAAAGGTTAATAATAGCTTTTATTAACCAAGTAGAGACATGTATGATATTAGAATCTTTGACATCAAATATTGATGCACATGATTTATCTAATTTATCAATAGATAATGAAATTGTTAATATATTACAATTTCAAATTAAATTAGCTAAAATATTATTTGAAGATGTAGATGAAAATTTTATTTTAATGAGAAAATTATGCAATGCTCAAAGAATGTCATATGTAAGGGAAGCCATTAGCTCATTTATTACATATTGTAATTTATATGTTCTTAGTTGTTTATGCTTTAATGAAAATAATAGCATAAGTAGACAGGATATTTGGAGATATTTTAAAAGATACATTCCAGAAACATTTTTAAAAGAACAAATAATGAATCAGAAAATAGATAAACATTTTAAAGAAATAAAAAAGTATTTGTTAAAAATAGAAAATAAAAGATTGAAGATAAGTAAAAATACGGATGCATGTGTAGTAGCCACAAATAAAATTTATAATGATAATGGTATCAATAAGGATAGAAAGCAAAATTATAATAAATGCTATTGTTATGGAGAAATGGGTCATTTAAAGAAAGATTGCATACGCCATAAAAGAAGGTGCGAAAATTGAAATATTATAGGATATTTAGCAAAAGAATGCAAAGATAAAGTATTATGAGATGATGGGAACTAAATTAAAGGAATAATAACTAACAAAATATGTGATGTGCATGTTAAAATGTTCAAGAATGAAATTAATCTACAGAAAATTCGTCAAATGAAAAAATATTTTAATAAACAGATGGAATATATCGCAAAACAAAAAGAGAGGGAAAAAGAAAGGTATAAAGAAAAACAAGCTAAGGAAAGTGATGAATACTTTATTAGAAAACGAAGTAGAGTTCATAAGATTAATGAACAAGATGAATCAGTAAAAGAGTCTGAAGATAATGATTATTTAGATAAACCAGAAGGAGACATATCTTGTGTTAATAAAATTGGATACTGTGAAGACAATCAAGATTGTAAGAAGTATAGAAGACGATTAATAGAAGTTAATGAAAAAATAGTAAATATCTTACTAGATTCAGGAGCAGACGTAAGTACCATATCAACTTATACTGCAAAGGAATTAAATATAAAGACTGATTTTAAAATTCCATCTTTTTCAATTAGAGGATTATTTGTTCATAATGATGCAAGCAAATCTAAAAAGATTGTGATAAAAATGCTATATAATGGCAGAACAATTAGAATAAGATTTGTAATCATAAATGAAAATAAACCTTTAATTTTACTTAGCATAACGATAATGAGACAATTAAGACTTATTATTCAAGAAGAATATGAGAAAGATACATATGTTATGGAAGTTAAAACTGAAAATACAGAAGAGTGGAAAAACCAAAACAAGAAGTAATACAAAATTTCATAGACAAATCTGATTTAAATGATCAGAAAGATAAAGATAAAATGAAAATTTTATTAGAAAAGAGTGCTAAAATTTGGGAAAATAAAAATATGAATCCCAATGATAAATACAAAGTTTCTATTAAGGTACAAGGAAAAGCTCGTCGTTGTAACCCTAGACCATTAAGTGAAGAAATGTTAACAATATTACATCAAAAAGTAGATGAAATGTTACAATTGAATGTTATAAGTAAAGTTGTTAATGCTGAATGGACTTCACCTATTGTAATGGTAAGGAAGAAAGATGGACAGTGGAGAACCACTATAGATTATCGTTATTTAAATAAATTTATATTAGATAATTTATATGTTATTCCTCATATGGAACATATATTTCAAACATTTCATGGTACTACATGGTTTTCAAAAATAGATCTCAAAAATCGTTTTCGGAATATTGCATTAGAAGAGAATAGCAAGCAATATACAAGTTTCATAGTTCCCAAACGTGGTACATTTGTGTTTAATTTGTTACCATTTGGATTGAAAACAAGTCCTACCTAATTTCAAAGAATTATGGAAAACATTTTTATGGAATTAATTCAAGAGAATTGTATAGTTGTGTATATTGATGACATCATCATTTTGACAAAAACTACAGATGAGCATCATACTGTTTTAAAAAGAGTTTATAAATTGTTGATGGACAACAATCTTGGAATAAATATTGAAAAATGCGAATTATATAAAGCCTCTATTATTTATTTATGACAAATAATAGATAGATAAGGAATAAGACCTTCATTAGATAAAGTAGAAACAATTATTAAAGCAGAAAGACCTAAATCAAAGAAACAATTAAAATCTTTTCTAGGAGCTGCTAATTATTATAGGAATTATATAAGAGACTTTTCAAATTGGACTTCTAAATTAGTTCCTTTGTTGACTAAAAAGAAAAAGTTTGAATGGAATGAAGAACATTCACAAATATTTGGACAAATTAAGAATAAAATGGCTGAACTAATTTATCTGTCATTTCCCTAGTTAGGAAAATCGTATACTATTTATATGGATGCTTTATATTATTCTATAGGATCTGTGTTGACATAGATAAATAATGATGCCGGTGACACTAAGTTTATCCATTTGGTTAATAAAGGTTATTATTAACCTTTTTCAGTAAAAAATGCTAGGTTACTGTACGTGTATCTACAAGTACCCATGCACTGACTGAGTAATAGAGAATATTATAATTTTTGTAGTACACTAAGCTAGTTTGTGTATGTGTATGTACAAACTAATTGTGTACTAACACTAATAAAAAAAAAAAATATATATATATAAATATTTTTTTGTTTTTGTTTTATTTTTGTTTTGAAATATTTTAAAAAAAAAAAAATAATTTTTTTTTTTTTTTTTTGGTTGTTTTGTTTAAGAAAATTTTTGTTAATTATTATTTTAAATATCTTTTTAAAAATTAAAAAGATAAGATTAATAATTTTTGTATAATCAATGTTATATTTTAAAAATAACATTGAATAATATAAAGATTTGACTTTATTAATTGTTATAGTTTGTATATACGCTTTTAATTAAAAGAATAAGTAATTCTTTGTAATTAAAAACTCATTTATAACAATTAATAAGGCTATTAAAAATCGTAATAAAATTTTGCTCAGTCATAAATGCTCTTTATTAATTTGTTTGTTTAATACTCTAACAAAGTCATTAAACGGCCAATTAATAAAAAACCATTATACATCTAAGAAATTAAATGATGTTCACAGAAAATGGAGTACAGTTTAAAAAGAATTATTTGCTATAGTAGTAGCTTGTGTAACATTCGATTATTATATTAAAGGATCTAAAGCATTAATGAAAATTGATTGTAAAAGTTTAATTGGAATGGATTCAATCAATACTGAAAAACTGTATTGGTGGAAATTGAGATTTTCTGAACTTAATTTAGAAATTTAATATATTGAAGAAGTACAAAATAGTTTAGTTGATTTGATCACTCGATCAATAGAAAATGATACTTTCCAAATTATGTGGCATTGTGTTCCAATAAACCTTCAGAAGAATATAAAGATATTTATGATATCCCATCTTGTCAAGAAATTACTGATGAAGTATGGGAAAATCAGAATGATATACCAAGAGATGTAGTATGGAAGAATGAATTTCCAGTTCACTATAGAACAGGAAAACTATATATACCAGAAAAATATAGAAATCATTTAATGTATTGGTTTCATAGGAGTAAGTTTACAGGGAATTGTGAAGTAAATAAAACATTAGAGATAATTTAGAAACACTTTTGATGGCCTAATATCAATAGAGAAATTGAAGAATATGTTTCAAATTGTCTAATATGTCAAATAATGTATAATAAAAGACTTAAACCAAATGTAAATCAAGCATTATCAAAACCTAATATATTTGATATGATATCATTAGATATTGTAGGTCCTAGAACTTGGAAAGATAAAGAATATTATATACAAGTAGCAATTGACCATTATTCGCATTTTATGTTAACAAATGTGACAAATAAAGCTCCTACATCTAAGGATGCAATAAATATTATAAGAAATACATGGGCCCCTATATTTGGATGCCCCAGAAGTATTTTAACAGATCGAGGTTCAATATATATGAATCAAGAATTTAAAGATTATATTATTAATGAATTACAGATAAAATTGTATCATACTAATGTGTATTATCCACAAGGAAACGGTATAAATGAAAGTTTTCATAAAAGTCTCGACTATATACTTAAAACGTTATATGAAAAAGAGTTTCCTTTTGAACAAATAGTTAGAAACGCCGTTTTAATATATAATAACACCCTCATGGTGTTATTGGAGAAACACCTTATTTTTCGATATATGGAATAGATTGTATATGTCTAGGTTTTTCAAAAATAATACAGAAACAACTAGAGAGATGATGATTATTTAGTTAAATGATCGATGGAAAAGTGCGAATGAAGATTTAATTAAAATAAAGGAAAAACCTTTAATTAAG
This sequence comes from Plasmodium relictum, assembly GCF_900005765.1. NCBI lineage: Eukaryota > Apicomplexa > Aconoidasida > Haemosporida > Plasmodiidae > Plasmodium > Plasmodium relictum. The sequence goes on along the minus strand of NW_021628728.1, from coordinate 1,132 downwards.
AATAAAGAGATTAAAGTGGGAGATATTATATCTTATGAATTATCTGAATATAAGAGAAATCAAATGAAACATTATAGTGGAAATGGGCAATATAAACCACGTTGGTCATTCTCGCATAGAGTAATAAATGTCAAAAATGGGAATCTAAAAACCATACTCATTTATTATAGAGGCAAAGAAATACAGATTCCTTTGTCAAAGATAAAACTATTAAACAATAAAACTAATGAAATATATGAAAAACAGATGAGAAATTTAATACAAGTAACTGATCATCGTAAGAAAAAATTAGATATTACAAATATATTAAAACCAAAAGATTATTTTGATATTTGTGATAAAAACAACTTCTCACAATTAGAAGATTTGAATAATAAGGATAGAAAAATTGATAAAGAAATACAAAAAGGGTTAGAAATTATAAAACAAGTCAAAGAGTGGTTAATAAAAGGTATTATTAACCTTTTGTAGCATGCTAAGCTAGTTGCTAGTTGTATACGTACAAGTTAGCCATGCACTGACGCTAGTCCTATATAAAAAAAAAAAAAATAAAGTTATTTTTTTTTGTTTGTTTATTTATATATATATACATCTATGTAATTAAAAAAAAAAAAAAAAATTAATATTTTTTTTTTTTTTGGAAGAGTTTTTGAATGTTATGTTATGTTATAATATGTTTTAATTTTTAGTGTAAATAAAAATAAAAAGAAAGAAATGTTAACTTATTAAAAACTTAAGAGATAAGAGAAATGTTTATGTATTATTCAATGTATATTTTTGAAATAACATTGAATATCATAAATTTTGACTTAATAAATTGTTATAAATTATTTGTATGTTTTTAATTAAAAGAAGATATTAATTCTTTGTAAATAAAAACTCATTTATAACTGTTAATAGGTTTATTAAAAGATGCAGTAAAATTTAACTTCAATTAAATATTATGCATCATAAGAAAAACAGTATATATATATATAATAAAAACGAATATATATATATAAACGTATACTTAGTTATACATGCTCTTTATTAATTTGTTTGTTTAATACTCTAGCAAAGTCATTAAACGGGCAATTAATAAATCAAAGAGAGCAAAATATAGTAATATCATTACTTCCCCTAAATAGTGGAG
>NW_021628727.1:0-7016 GCF_900005765.1 Plasmodium relictum | reverse complement strand
AAGAATTTTCTATTTTTAAAGTAATCTCTTTATTCAAGTTTAACCGTTTTAAGTATTCATCTCTATCTTCCCTATCAATTAATAAACGTAAATCATTCTCATCAGTATGCAGAGCCAGATCTGTACCACTTAATCTACAGATTTCTGACTCTAATTTATTAAAAGATTCTTCATTCTCAAATATCTTATCTATATGACTTTTTGAATCATTTAGTAAATCTTTTAAAAAGCTAAGCAATTCATTCTTGATATCTATTAAGGTATTATACATAAAACTTAGATCATTTTTCTTTCTTTCCAAGATTTTATCATAATCTTTAAGTAATACACTTGTTAAATTTGAAAATGAAATTGCTGAATTATTAAAATTCTTTCCAATCAGTTCCTTTTCAAGTATTAATTCACTATTTGAATTATCTATAGATTCCCTTTCTTCAGCACTAGATTCTGCTAAATTTCTTATCCAATGTATTTCCTTATACTTCATAAATTTAAGTCTTAATCTGATAAAATATAAAAAAGAATTATTATAATATTTATTACAAGCATAAAATATTTTTTTTTATAAAAATGAAATTTATCAACTTATGTTTATAAATTCTATTAATTCCGTAAAAGTAAACACTTATTACTATTATGGCCTATAAAAAAATAAAAACAAAAAGTAAATAAAACACGTTTTTTTTTTTTTTTTATCTAATTTAAATACTATTACTAAAAAATAATAAAGCAAAACTAAATTGACTTTCATTTGTAATTTCTTTAATTATTAATATTTTTAGAATATATATATATATATAATTATCTGTGATTCAATTTCGTATAAACTTCTTTATATTTTTATAATAAAGAAAAAATTTTTCTTTAAATTTTTTTTTTTTTTTTTAAAAAAAAAATGGAATAAACTTCACTGTAAAAAAATAAAATCAAACCAAGCACGCCCTTTCATTGAGTTTAAATATTTTTTACTTTCTATTTAATTAACATGCATATTTTATATATTAAAATAAAAATATTCTTTTAATTTTCTTTTATTATTTCATTTAAACATGCTTTATCTTTTGTTATCTTATTTAAATGGATTTTGTATTATTTTATTATTTTATTTAAATGAATTTGTTTTTTCTATCTATTTTTTCAGTGCATATTTAGTAAAAAAAAAATATTATATTTTTTTTTTTTTTAATAATAAATGAATGATTTTTCTAGAATATGTTTATTTTTTGTGTAAATACCTTTTGACTAAACTATGTAAGATTTATATTATAAATATAATGCTATTTCTCATTTTTATTTAATTTAATATATATTAGTTTCTCTCATTAAATTATAAAAACGGTACTTTGAAAAATGGAATAATATAAAATTAGTTTACTTCAAATCAATTTCATAAAATATAACATAATAAATTCATTTAAATTAATTAAAATATTTCTTTATAAATTGAAATATTAAAAATTAAACTATATAAATCAAATGCAACATTTTCATATAAACATAAAGTTACATAAAAAGCACAAGATATATCTTTAATATTTATAATATAATAAATAATATAATAGTGTGATTGGTTAATAAAAGATATTATTAACCTTTTATAGAAGATTAAGTTAGTTCATTAGTCGTGTATACGCAAGTGAGCCATGCACTGATTCTAGTTAAAAAAAAAGTATTTATATATATATAGCTATTTTTTTTTTGGTCGTTGTTGGATACTTGTTTTTCGAATTAAGTAAAGAATTGACTTATAAAAATTTAAGATATAAAACAAATAATGTTTATGTTATATTAAATGTATATTTTTGAGATAACATTAAATAAAATAAAATTTTGACTTTATTAATTGTTATAAGTTGTATGTATGTTTTTTAATTAAAAGAAGATACTAATTATTTGTAATTAAAAATTCATTTATAACAATTAATAGGTTTATTAAAAGATGCAGTAAAATTTAACTCAGACTAAATATTATGCATCATGAAAAAAAACTATATATATATAAAAAACGAATATATATATAAACGCATACTTAGTTATACATGCTCTTTATTAATTTGTTTGTTTAATACTCTAGCAAAGCCATTAAGCATGCAATTAATAAATCACTTGTGTATAAACGACTAGTAAACTAACTTAATGTACTATAAAAGGTTAATAACATCTTTTATTAACCATAGAAATATAAACATATCAACAATATTATTTATTGATAGAAAGAAAAAGAATATTTTGTGCACGTTGCAATTAATAATTACTCTTATGCTTTAAAATGTTAAAAGAAAATCGGATTTTTTAGGAAAGAGAAACTCCTTTCAAAATAGTTTGAAATGTGTTGGTCTGCGATGGCACATCACATGATACAATAAAAGAAACAACATATTTTAAAAAATTTTTGAATTGATTGTATCTACTCCACTTTTTCAAGGATATTATCTAAAATGATAATTATTTTTGTCTTTTCTTTTTCTATTATCAGGTATTGGTTAATAAAAATTTGTTATTAACCTTCTGCAAAAATAAAATGAGTTACCAACCAGGAAAGCAGAATCCAGCCATACACTGACGCTAGTTAAAAAAAAAAAAAATATATATAAAGTTATTTTTTTTTTTGTTTATTTATTTTATTTGATATGCATCTTTGTAATTAAAAAAAAAAATTAAAATTATTTTTATTTTTTTGTTGTCGTTGTTTGAAGTTTTGTTCTAATTAAAAAGAGAATTAATTTTTACTTATATAAAAACTAGATAAATAAAACAGTATAGTATCAATATCATATTCAATCCGTATATTTCGAAATAACATTGAATGAATTAAAGCTTAATTTTTGTTATTTGTTATAAATTTGGTGTGTGTTTTTAATTAAAATAATATACTCATTCTTTGTAAATAAAAACTTTTTTATAACAATTTAACATATTTATTAAAAGAAGCAGTAAATTTTAACTCAGATTAAATAGCATGCATTATAAGAAAACCATATATATATGGTTAATAAAAGCTATTATTAACCTTTTTCAGTACACTAAGCTAGGTTACTGTACGTGTATATACAAGTTACCCATGCATTGACTGATTAACAAAAGATATTATAAATTTTTTGTAGTACACCAAGTTAGTTTATTGTATGTGTATGTACAAACTAATATGTACTGACACTAATAAAAATAAAAAAAAAAAATTAATTATTTTATTTTTGGTTTTTGACATTTTTTTTTTATTTTTCGAATTAAAGAAAGAATAAGTTTTTACTTATAAAAACTTAAGATATAAAACTGATAATGTTTTTGTTATAATCAATATATATTTCGAAATAACATTGAATAAATTAATAAACTTATTAAAAGATGCAGTAAAATTTAACTCAGATCAAATAATATACATCATAAGAAAACCATATATATATATATATATATATATATATATAATAAAAACGAATATACATATATATATAAACGTATACTTAGTTATGCATGCTCTTTATTAATTTGTTTGTTTAATATCCTAGCAGAGTCATTAAGCGGGCAATTAATAAATCATAAATACAAATTCCTTTAACAAAGATTAAATAGTTAAATAATAAGACAAAAGAAGTATGTAAAAGGCAATTGAAAAATCCTATGAAAATAGTTAATAAAAGATGTTATTAACCTTTTATAATACATAAAGTTAGATAACTAGTAAGGAAAATTAGACGTTCACTGTTGCTAGTTATAAAAAAAAATATATATATTTTTTTATTTATTTTATTTTTATATATCTTTTCAATTCTTTTTTTTGTTGTGACTTTTCGAATAAAGAGATCATTAATTTTTAATTGAAATATAAAAATTAATATATGAAAAGTACAATTTTTATGTTGTATTCAATTTGTATATTTTGAATTAGTAATGAATAATTACAGTTTAATTTTTGCTACTTATTATAATTTAATTTTGCATATGTTTCTAAATTAAAAGAATATATTTGTTATTTGTAAATATGAATGCATTTGTAAAAGTAAAAATATGTCTGTTAGTAATACAAAATTGCTTAATTCAAATAAAATGTTACATATTATAAATATTACTATATATATATATATAATAAGATAAGTACATACACTAAAAATCAATATATTTAGTTATGAATGCTCTTTATTAATTTATTTATTCATTATTCTAGCAAAGTTATTAAACAGGTAATTAATAAAACAATAATGATTGAAAACATAAAAGAAAATCAGATATAGTACAAATATTAAAATCTTGGTTAATAAAAGATATTATTAATCTTTTATAATAATAAAAGTCATCTTTCACCCTAGAGAAATGGAGCTATTCATTTACTGACACTGTTAAAAAAAAATGTATAACTATTTTTTTTTATTATTTTTTGAAGGATAATTTTTTTTGTTGTAAAATTTTATGAATTCTGTTGTATAAGAGGTTTAATTATATTTTGAAGGAAAAGTATTATTAAACTTTTCATTTTAAAATAAATAAAAAGCATATATTCTTTTTTTTGTTATATTTAATTCTTATGTTTAAAAAAAATGATTTAAATAACTTTAAATTAAATTTTTTTATTCGTTTTATTAAATTATTTTACATAATTATAATTTAAAAAAGTATGTATTATTTTAACAAAAATATGTTACAACTTTGTTAAAATAAATAAATGCCTTTGAGGCAATAAAAGCTGTTTAATTAAATTTATATTATTGGTTAATGAATAAATCCATTGCCCTTAATTAATATGCATTTTAATTACTTAAAATTTAAGTAATTATGTCTTCTTGTTTTATTAATTGCCCGTTTAATGACTTTGCTAGAGTATTAAACAAACAAATTAATAAAGAGCATTTATGACTGAGTAAAATTTTATTACTCTTTAATAGCCTTATTAATTGTTATAAATGAGTTTTTATTTACAAAGAATTACTTATTCTTTTAATTAAAAACATACAGACAAACTATCATAATTAATAAAATCAAAATTTTATTATATTCAACGTTATTTCAAAATATATATTGAATAATACATAAACATTCCTTTTATCTCTTTAGTTTTAATAAGTTAACATTTCTTATTTTATTTTTTTAAACACAAAAGTCAAAAACATAACATGACATCAAAAAAAATAATTTCGACAAAAAAAAAATATATTTAATATTTTTTTTTAATTACAAAGATTATTATAAATAAAAATAAACAAACAAAAAAAAAAATAACTTTTTTTTTTTCTTTTTATTATTAACTAGCGTCAGTGCATGGCTAATTTGTATATACACAAGTAGTAAACTAGCTTAGTGTACTACAAAAGGTTAATAACAAATTTTATTAACCAAGTATTAAACGAACAAATTAATAAAGAGCATGTATAACTAAGTATACCTTTTTAAATATATATATACTTGTTTTTATTATATATATAATGGTTTCTTATGATGCATAATATTTAATTTGGATATTAAATTTTACTTCATCTTTTAATAGACATATTAAACTGTTATAAAAGAGTTTTTATTTACAAAGAACCAATTTATTCTTTTAATTAAAACATATATACAATTTATAACAATTAACAAAAGCCAAAACTCTAATTTATTCAATGTTATTTTTTTAAAAATATACATTGAACATAACATAAACATTATATTTTTTGTTTCTTTAAGTTTTTCATGTAACAAAAATTAATTCTCTTTTTAATTCGAACAAACATTATTCGACAGTTCCCCCAAAAAAAAAAAAAATTAAAAATTATTTTTTTTTTTTTTTTTAATTACAAAGATGTACATATATAAAATAAACAAACAAAAAAAAATAACTTTATATTTTTTTTTTTTTAACTAGCATCAGTATATTGCTAACTTGCACATACACGACTAGTAAACTAGTTTAGTATACTACAAAAGGTTAATATGATTTTTTATTAACCATACTCCACTGCTTAGGAAAGGTAATGATATTACTTTTAGTTTTCTCTCTTTGACTTCTTTCATAACTTCTAACTTTTTATGTGTTTCTTTACATGTTCTTCTATATTTATTACCAAATTTCTCGAATTATGAAAGGTTATTTCTGTTACAAACATCGAAATAGCCTTTTGGTTTTAATACTTTCGTAGTATCAAATTTTTTTTTTTATGATTATCAATCTCTTATATTAATTTTCTCACTTTTCTTTCATATATTTCATTTTTTTTATTATTTAACAATTTAATCTTTGTTGAAGGAATATGTATTTTCTTGCCTTTTGATCAATGGATAAATTTATTGCCCTTAATATTTAATTTTAAGCTTTGCCTTTATAAAATTTATTTATATATGTACATGATTAAATGAATAGAACTAAACAATTATTAAGATAAAATTTTATTGTCTTACTGGCTAATAATAATATATATTAATCTTTTGTAATATAAAATTATCCTATTAGGAAAATAGAAGTCAACCATACACTGACTGAAGTTATAAAAAAAAAATTTTTTTTGATTTTCTTTTGTTGGGATGTTGTTGATTTTGAATTGAAAGATAAAAAATTAATGCATGAAAAGTATAACGTTTATGTAGTATTCAATTTGTATATTTTGAAACAACATTAAATAACTTGGAGTTTTTATTTTTTCCTATTTCTTATAAATATAGCGTGTGTGCTTTTAATCAAAAGAATATACTTATTGATTTTCTTTTGTTGGGATGTTGTTGATGATTTTCTTTTGTTGGGATGTTGTTGATTTTGAATTGAAAGATAAAAAATTAATGCATGAAAAGTATAACGTTTATGTAGTATTCAATTTGTATATTTTGAAACAACATTAAATAACTTGGAGTTTTTATTTTTTCCTATTTCTTATAAATATAGCGTGTGTGCTTTTAATCAAAAGAATATACTTATTCTTTGTAAACAAAAATACATTTGTAAAATTAAAAATAATTCAGTTAATCAATAAAGAATTGATTAATTCAAATTAAATGCAATATAAATAATCTTATATATATAATAAAATAAATATATATACATAAAAATCCGTACA
>NW_021628724.1:0-7072 GCF_900005765.1 Plasmodium relictum | reverse complement strand
GTTATTTTTTTTTTGTTTGTTTATTTATATATATATACATCTTTGTAATTTAAAAAAAAAAAAAAAAAAATTAAATATTTTTTTTTTTTTTGGAAGAGTTTTATGAATGAATGTTATGTTATGTTATGTTTTAATTTTTAGTGTAAATAAAAATTAAAAGAAAGAAATGTTAACTTATTAAAAACTTAAGAGATAAGAGAAATATTTATGTATTATTCAATGTATATTTTTGAAATAACATTGAATATCATAAAATTTTGACTTAATAAATTGTTATAAATTATTTGTATGTTTTTAATTAAAAGAAGATATTAATTCTTTGTAAATAAAAACTCATTTATAACTTTTAATAGGTTTATTAAAAGATGCAGTAAAATTTAACTTCAATTAAATATTATGCATCATAAGAAAACAATATATATATATATAATAAAAACGAATATATATATATAAACGTATACTTAGTTATACATGCTCTTTATTAATTTGTTTGTTTAATACTCTAGCAAAGTCATTAAACGGGCAATTAATAAATCAATAAGTTAGACATGCACTGACTCTAGTTAAAAAAAAAAAAAAAAAGTTATTTTTTTTTGTTTGTTTATTTTTATTTATACACTTCTTTGTAATTAAAAAAAAAAAAAATTAATTTATTTTTTTTTTTTTTTTTGTCGGCTGATGTTTGTTTGAATTAAAGAGAGAATTAATTTTTACTTATATAAAAACTTAAAATAAAAAAAGTGTAATGATAATATTATATCCGATGTTTATATTTGGAAATAACATTAAATGAATTAAAGCTTAATTTTGTTATTTGTTATAAATTTTGTGTATGTTTTTAAATAAAAGAATATGCTTATTCTTTGTAAATAAAAACTCTTTTATAACAGTCTAACATACTTATTAAAAGATGTAATAAAAGTTAAATCAAATTAAATATTATGCATATGGTTAATAAAATTGGTTATTAACCTTTTTTAGTACACTAAGCTAGTTTACTATTTGTGTACGTACAATTTAGCTATGTACTGACGCTAGATAAAAAAAAAAAAAATAAATAATAAATTTTTTTTTTGTTATGCTTTTGACTTTTGTGTTTTAAAAATTAAATAAGAATTAATGTTTACTCATTAAAACTTAAGAGATAAAAGAATTATGTTTATGTATTATTCAATGTATATTTTGAAATAACATTGAATAAAATAAAGTCTTGACTTTATTAATTGTTATAGTTTGTCTGTATGTTTTTAATTAAAAGAATAAGTAATTCTTTGTAAATAAAAACTCATTTATAACAATTAGTAAGTCTATTAAAAGAGGCAATAAAATTTAACTCAGATTAAATATTATGCATCAAAAGAAAACTATATATATATAATAAAAACGAATATATATACATAAAAACGTATACTTAGTTATACATACTCTTTATTAATTTGTTTGTTTAATACTCTAGCAAAGTCATTAAATGGGCAATTAATAAATCAGCATCATAATAAAACAATATATATATATATTAAAAAACGTATATTTATTTATACATGCTCTTTATTAATTTTATTATTTAATGCTCTTTTAAAGTCATTAAGAAGGCAATTAATAAATCAATATTATAATTTGCTATTATATATATAATAAAATAAGTACATATGTACATAAATACGTACATTTAGTTATAAATACTCTTTATTAATTTGTTTGTTTAATACTCTGGTAAAGTTATTAAACGGGAAATTAATAAATAAATTATATATTTTTAATGTTTACATATTTGTATTAATAAAGCCTTTAGGAGCATGTATAACTAAATGTACGTATTTATGTATATATGTAGATACTTGAAATAGTATTAGGGATGTATTCTATGATTTGAGATAAATATAATATATTTTTTTTTGTTCATTTTATTCTTTTTTTAATTAAAATTATCTTATAAAATAATTTTTATTTATAATTTTTTTTTATATTTAATAAGAAGATTAAATAAAATAATTATTTTTAAAAAATAACTTTTTAAATTTGAAAAGAAATAAGATTTTTTTTTTTTTACTTGAAAAAAAGAATAAATTAAAAAATAATTTATGTACATATATACATATTTATAAGTTATGCTAATATGCCACGGATCACAAAAATATTAGAAAAAAATATTTTAATGATATTATTTAACTTTGCTTAGAGTGTTCATTTTATGTTATTTTATTTTCACTATTTATTAAAGTATGTATAATTATGTAGTTTTAAAACAAAATATACTTCCATATTCTTTAAAAAATTTAGTAATAATTATAATAAACTAGTATCTTTATTGATACTAAATTATATTTTATTTCAATACATATTATTCTTTCAGTTATAATTGATTCTTTTTATTATAGTAATATAAATAAATATATATTAATAACTATTATTAATCTTTCCTTTATTTTTATAGAAATATTATCATTTTCTTTTCAAAAAATATATATATGCATATGCTCAATTTTATATTTAATTATAATTTTTTGTAATAATTAAAATTATAATACACATTAAAGTTATGTTATCATTAAAAGAAAATTAAAATAATTATTAATTTCATCTTTAATGCATTTTTTATATATATATCTTCTTTATATTTTTTATTACTAAATCATAATTATTGCTATTTTTACAATTTTTATAAATTTATACAATATTATTATTTTTTTTTGTTTATTTTTTTCATTTTTTCCTTTTTTTTGCTTTTCTCATGAATTTTTAGTATTATATAATAATATTTATATAAAAAAAATTACTACATGCACAAATTTTTAATTCATTTTATTTCTTCCTACAATTAAACATTAATTCATTACACATCATTATAGTGTTAGTTTATAATAAGAAATAAAATTATTATCGAATAAATTTAGCTAAAAAAAAACCATTATCAATTATGCTATCTTTAGAATTATTATAAAGTGATTTTTTAATTTGCTTTTTTGATACTTTGCTTGAGTATTGAATAAATAAATTAATAAATAGTAAATATAAATATATAAACTTCTTTAAATTGAGTTTTATTATTTTTAAAACTCTTAAGTACATACTTTAACATTTAATTAAAGTTTAATTAGTTATAAGTTATTAAATTCACATACAATAAAAAAAAATGAAAACATAATAATCTCTTATATTAACAAAAATATTGTATTCTTAATGAAATAGTTTCTCTTTGAATATTTCATTGTACTCTCATAAAATATGTTGGTTGTTAGAAGTAACTCAATATTCTCATAACAGTCACTTTTTAATATCATAAAAATGTCTCTATGTACTTTATTACATATTGAATATATAAATATATATGAATTTATTATCAAAACCTTAAAAAGAAAAAAATTATATATCTCAAAATCATAGAAATATATATATATATATAAATTATCTTTAACATGAGCTATATAGAAATATTAAAAAATAATAAATTTTATTTAAAATTTTATATTTTAATTGTTTGATATGTTTTATTGAATATATAACTTCTTTCTATATGCCGCTTATATGGCACTCAATGCTCCATTAACTAGTGATATAGTATAAGTATAACTGCATGTAGTAAATAAAAAAGGTTAATAATAACTTTTATTAACCATAAAGCAATTATTTTTATATTTCCTGTTGTTCTTTTTTGATATTATCCGAATTAATAATACGTACATATATTACCTTAAGTAAAATAATACAGTTTGGAATTATTAACATTGTTTGATGAATGAATATTATCTTCAATATATTCTTTATTTATAGTTTTATTATTTAAATTTCATCTATTGTTTATTTTATAGATAACAAAAAATTATTAATACATGAAATATTTGTTTTAAAGAAATTATTAAAAAGTATACTTAATTTTAATGCTAAATATTTAACGTATACATGTTCAAAATTTACCATAAATTGCATTTTAATAATATTAATACATAACATTCTTATAGATATTTAAAATAAAAAATTAAATAAGATATTTTAAAGTATTTTTTTTTTATAAATATTTTAGCATTTGCTATTTTATATCGAGTTTTAAAGTTTTAATTATTTAATTTTTTTTTTTTAAGTTATTATTAGTTATATATAAAAATTAATAAATTTATATATTAAAAAGAAAAAAAAAATGAACAAGAAAATGAATGATATCTTTAATATTATTGCATACTTCGGACTTTATTCCAACGTTTATAAAGGTTATATTACCACAGATGTGTTCACTATACAAATATATCATAAAAAAGAGAAAAAATATATATTATATTTTCTTAAAAAGCTTTTTATATTTTCCTTTTTAATTTGGGCATTACAGTGTTTTAATAATGTAGGATAATAATAATACTTTAAAATATTTATGTTTTTTTGTTATTACTATTTTTCTTTATCAAAATTTTATTAATATGAAAAAATATTTTTTTATACACTGAATGTATTTTTCTTATTTTAGTGGTATTCTTTTAGGTCGTGGAATTACAAAAACAACTCAAATATATTAAATTTAGGAGCTAACAGATTATTAGCAGAAAAAATATATAAAATAGGACAAGGAAAAGAAGAATTAAAATTATGTGAACAACAATATAAAGTAAAAACGGAATTAGAACAAAATAATGGGCAAAAAGAAATAGAAGAGTGTATAGACGCAGAACAAGAAAGTGGAATAGAGGCAAAAAAGGAAGATAAAGAATTAAAATGTAATAAGAAAACATTAAAAAAATATAATAATATTTCAAAGGTATGTTCATTATATTTTGCTTTTATTTTGTCTTTTATTTCATTTCTATTATCTATAATAAATGTCAATGCTCAAGAACCGGAAATTGAAAGAATAATTTTTTTGTGTATTAATTTATCTGTTATAATATTTTCAGTACTTTTAATTATGGAAAAAATCAAAATAAAACATAAAGAAAAACTACAACTTTCAAATTAGAACTATTGTGGATTAAAGAAAAGAGCAATATAATATAAGATTAGAAATATATTAAACATTGATATGGAATTGATTTAATAACTTTATGTTCAATTCTTTTTTACGAGTGTGGAGCAAATAAGTTAAAGAATATATATAGAAATCATTACTATATTTTTTAATAATAAAAATAATTTTGTATTAAATGTGCAACTTTTATAAATTATGTTACATCAAATAAAATAATTTATTTATTATAACATTTATTGTCTTTTAAATAAAAATACCTTGAATTAATATTTTTATTATTCATGATGCAATAACCATTTTAAAGAGACATTTATCTAATTTAATAAAAAATTTATCTTATTTCTATTATAATCTATATCCTCATTATTATATTTATTAATAAAAGTTATTGTTAACCTTTTTATATATTAAATATGGATGTACTCATAATATATCATCAGTTAAGGGTGCACTAAGTGCTATATATGAATATAGAAAATAATTATAGATATACATAGCTAATATTAAAAATAACTTTTTTTTATATATATATTATTTTTTTTTTAAGATTAAATATATAAATTTTTATTAAGAGATTTTTATTTATTATATTTTTAATAATTACTTATTTAATATGTAATAAACTGCATAACAACATTTTCATGACGTTAAAAAGTGACAGTTATAGGAGTGTTGGATTACATCTTACAGGCAATATATTATATGAGAGCGCAATAAAATATTAAAAGAGGTAAAATTTCATTAAGAGTATAATCTTTTTGTTAATATAGAAGATTATTATAGTTAATTTTATTTATGTCTTGTGCGAATTGAGTAACTTTTAATTAATTAAACTATAATTTAATATTAAATTTTTTTACATATGCTAGTAAAAAGTGATAGTACTCAATTAGAGATATTTAAATATTTATATTTACTATTTATTAGCTTGTTGGTTAATAAAAAAATTGTTAATAACCCTTTGAAAAATAAAATGAGCTATCAGTCAGGAAAATATAAGTCAGTTATGCACTGACTCTAGTTAAAAAAAAAAAATATATAAAGTTATTTTTTTTTATTTTACTCATACATATCTTTGTAATTAAAAGAAAAAAAAATTTATTTTTTTTTTTTTTCGATTGATGTTTGCTCAAATTAAAAGGAGAGTTAATTTTTTTTTACATAAAAACTTAATATACGAAAAAATATAATGTTTATGTTGTATTCAATGTGTATATTTTTGAAATAACATTTAATAAATCAGAGTTTTCATTTTTGTTATTTGCTATAAATTTTGTATGTGTGTTTTTAATTAAAAGAATATACTTATTTTTTTGCAAATAAATACCTGATTATAAAATAAGCATATATCTACTAGGAAATACAGAATAATTTAATGTATAATATAGATATTGTAAATCATAAAATACCAATATATATATAAATAAGTATATATATATGATTTATTAATTGCCCGTTTAATGACTTTGCTAGAGTATTAAGCAAACAAATTAATAAAGAGCATGTATAACTAAGTATACGTTTATGTATATATATTCGTTTTTATTATATATATATATATACTGTTTTCTTATGATGCATAATATTTAATTGAAGTTAAATTTTACTGCATCTTTTAATAAACCTATTAACAGCTATAAATGAGTTGTTATTTACAAAGAATTAATATCTTCTTTTAATTAATTACATACAAACAATTTATAACAATTTATTAAGTCAAAATTTTATGATATTCAATGTTATTTCAAGATATACATTGAATAATACATAAACATTTCTCATATCTCTTAAGTTTTTAATAAGTTAACATTTCTTTCTTTTAATTTTTATTTACACTAAAAATTAAAACATATTATAACATAACATAACATCACTTTCAAAACTCCCAAAAAAAAAAAATATATTAATTTTTTTTTTTTTTTAATTACAAAGATGTATATATATATAAATAAACAAACAAAAAAAAAATAACTTTATTTTTTTTTTTTTTTATAAGACTAGCGTCAGTGCATGGCTAACTTGTACGTATACAACTAGCAACTAGCTTAGCATACTACAAAAGGTTAATAATACCTTTTATTAACCAATTGGTCATTTAATGACTTTGTGATTTATTAATTG
>NW_021628723.1:0-7117 GCF_900005765.1 Plasmodium relictum | reverse complement strand
AAAAAAAAAAATAAAGTTATTTTTTTTTGTTTGTTTATTTATATATATATACATCTTTGTAATTTTAAAAAAAAAAAAAAAAATTAAATAAATTTTTTTTTTTTTGGGAAGAGTTTTATGAATGAATGTTATGTTATGTTATGTTTTAATTTTTAGTGTAAATAAAAATTAAAAGAAAGAAATGTTAACTTATTAAAAACTTAAGAGATAAGAGAAATGTTTATGTATTATTCAATGTATATTTTTGAAATAACATTGAATATCATAAAATTTTGACTTAATAAATTGTTATAAATTATTTGTATGTTTTTAATTAAAAGAAGATATTAATTCTTTGTAAATAAAAACTCATTTATAACTGTTAATAGGTTTATTAAAAGATGCAGTAAAATTTAACTTCAATTAAATATTATGCATCATAAGAAAACTGTATATATATATATAATAAAAACGAATATATATATATAAACGTATACTTAGTTATACATGCTCTTTATTAATTTGTTTGTTTAATACTCTAGCAAAGTCATTAAACGGCCAATTAATAAATCAATATCCGTAATATGTTTTACACAAATACATGAAATTTCAGAAATTGATAAGAAAATAATAAGAAATAAAGCAACTGGCTTGAAATTATTTTTGCATTTATCGGAGATTCTCCATTTAAATTTTATTTTTTTATTTTTCTCTTTTGTTTTTATTTCCTTTTCTTGTTCTAAATCTGATTAATAAAAGAAAGTTAACTTTTTGTAGTATCAAATTAGCTTACTATTTAGGAAAATATAAGTCAGCTATGCACAATCGCTGGTTATAAAAAAAAAATATGCATATATAGCTATACTTTTTTTTATTTATTTTTTGTTTTTATACATCTTTGTAATTAAAAAAAAAAAAATAATTATTTTTTTTTTTGAAAAGTGAATATTTTTGAGATTGTTTTATTAATTACCCGCCTAATGACTTTGCTAGAATATTAAAAAAACAAATCAATAAAGAGCATATATAACTATGTATACGTTTATATATATATATATATATTCGTTTTTATTATATATATAATGGTTTCTTATGATACATAATATTTAATTGGAATTAAATTTTACTTCATCTTTTAATAGACCTATTAATTGTTATAAATGAGTTTTTATATACAAAGAATTAGTATCTTCTTTTAATTAAAAACATACAAACAAATTATAACAACTAATAAAATAAAAACTTTAATTTATTCAATGTTATTTCAAAAAAGTATACATTGAGTATAACGTAAACATTATTCATTTTATATCTTAAGTTTTTATAAGTAAAAGTTAATTCTTTATTTAATTCCAAAAACAAATATCCAACAACCCAAAAAAAAAAAATAATTTAAATTTTTTTTTTTTTTTTTATAAAGATGTATATACAATGAAAATAAACAAAACAAAAAAAAATAACTTTATATTTTTTTCTAACTAGTGCCAGTACATAGCTAACTTGTACATACACGACTAGTAAACTAGTTTGGTATACTACAAAAGGTTAATAACATATTTTATTAACCAGAGATGAAAGATTATTAATTTTTAATTGAAAGAAAAAAATTGAGATAAGCAATACAATGCTTATGTTTTAGTTGATTTGTATATTTTGAAATAACATTCAATAACTGGTTAATAAAAAATGGTTATTAACTTTTGTAAAATAAAATGAGCTATCAGTCAAGAAAATATGGATTAGCCATGCACTGATGCTAGTTAAAAAAAAGATATATAATGATATATTTTTCTTTGTCTATTTTATTTAATGTATATCTTTTAATTTAAAAAAAAAATTAAATTATTTTATTTTTTTTATTTTATTTTTTTCGTTGTAGACGTTTTTTTCGAATTAAAAAAAGAATTAGTTTTTACTTACATAAAAACTTAATATATGAAAAAGTATAATATTTATGTTATATTAGATGTGCATATATTGAAATAACATTGAATAAATTAGAGTTTTAACTTTCCTTATTTGTTATAAATTGTGTGTATGTTTTTAATTAAAAGAATATACTAATTCTTTGTAAATAAAAACATATTTATAAAAGTAAACATATATATGTTAAGCAATACAGTATAATTTAATGTATAATATAAATTTTATACATTTGTTTTATTAATTGCCCGTTTAATAACTTTGCTAGAGTATTAAGCAAACAAATTAAAAAAGAGCATGTATAAATAAATATACGTTTTTAAATATATATATACTTGTTTAATTATATATATATAATGGTTTCTTATGATGCATAATATTTAATTTGAATTAAATTTTACTACATCTTTTAATAGACTTATTTACTGTTATAAATGAGTGTTTATATACAAAGAATTAGTATCTTCTTTTAATTAAAAACATACAAACAATTTATAACAATTAATAAAATAAAAACTTTAATTTATTCAATGTTATTTTTTTTTTAAATATATACATTGAATATAGCATAAGCATTATTCGTTTTATATCTTAAATTTTTTAGAGTAAAAATTAATTCTTTATTTAATTCGAAAAACAAAAAACGAACATTCAACAATCCCCAAAAAAAAAAAAAAATTAAAATTACTTTTTTTTTTTTTTTTTTACAAAGATGTATATAAATAAAAATATACATACAAAAATAAAAATTACCTTATATTTTTTTTTTTTTTAACTAGTATCAGTACATGGATAACCTATATATACACGACTAGTAAACTAGATTAGTGTACTACAAAAGGTTTATAATATCTTTTATTAACCAACATTATAAAATGCCAATATATATATATATATATATATATGAAGGATCATGTGAAATAATTAAATTCTAAAAATAAATTTTGAAATTTGAAAGGAAGACTCTTTTTTTTTTATTTAAAAAATGAATAAATAAAAAAAATTTTACATATATATGCATATTTATGAGTTCTGTTAAATATGTTATCACACCCAAAAATATTAAAGCAAGATATTTTAAAGATATAAATGTTTATTTCATGTTACTTTATCATCAATACGTATTAAAACATGCGTAATTTTGTTAATTTTTAACTCAAACTTTCAAATTCTTAAAAAAAAAATGAATATACATATTGATATTAAATTTTATTTTAAATGAAAGTTTTCTCTATTTTTAGTTATATTCCATTATTTTTTTATTATAGTAATATACATAAATATATATTAGTAACTATTGTTAACGTTTTTTTTATTTTTAAAGAAATATTATCATTTTCTTTTCAAAAAAATATACATATGCATGTGCCAAATTTCATATTTAATTATAACTTTTCATAATAATTGAAATGATAATACAAATTAAAATCATAATGCTATCATTAAAAGAAAATTAAAATAATTATTTATCACATCCTTAATGTATATTTTCTAGTACGTATCTTCTTTATAATTTTTATTATTAAATTGGAATTATAGCTATCTTTTTAATTTTCTTAAATATATGCATTTCTATTGTTTTTTATGTTTCTCTTTTTTAATTTTTTTTCTTTTTTTTTTTTTCTTAGGCATTTTTAGTATTATATAGTAATTTTTACATAAAAAATTACTTCATGCATAAATTATTAATTCATTTTTATTTTTTTCTATAAATTAATATCAATTTATTAAATATTATTGTAATGTTAATTAATAGAAAAAAATAAAATTATAATCTAGCAAATTTGACATAAAATCAAAAATATCAATTATGTTATCTCTAGAATTTATATAATAATATATATCTTAAAATTCTCCAAAACTATTATAACCACATTTATAATTTAAATTATAAAGTAATTACTTGTATACCTTTTGTTTTTCTTTCTATTGTTATCAGAATTAATAATATGTACACATATTAAGCACAAAAATACAGTTAAAAATAATTAGTATTGTTTGCTACATGAATATTCTTAATTTATTTTTCATTTATAATTTTATTAACTTTCGTTTGTTTTTTATTTTGAAGAAAACCAAAAATTATTACTTGAAATTTTTGTTTTAAAGAAATTAATAAAAAATATATTTAATTGTCAATGATAAATATTGATATATGCATCATCAAATTTATTAATCAATTATATTTTAATAATATTAATACATAACATTCTTATAAATGTATTAAATAAAAAATCAAAGATATTTTAAATTGATCTTTATTTTTTAAATATTTTAACATTAGTTATTATATGAAGTTTTAAAATTTTAATTATTTAATTTATTTTTAAGTTATTAATGCTAGTTATATATAAAAATAAATAAATATATAAAAACAAAAATAAACGAACATGAAAAGTAATGCTATAAAGAATACTAGTATATACGATACATTCTGCTCCCATACATCTAAAGGTTTTATAACTAAAGATATATCAACTATAAAGATATCCCATAAAAAAGAGAAAAAATATAGATTACATTTTTTCATAAAGTTTTTTATATATGCCTTTTTAATTTGGATATTACAGTATTCTAATAATGTAGGATAGTTATAATACTTAATATTTGTTTTTTCTTATTTTTACTATCTTTTTTATCAAAATTATGTTAATAAAAATCCTTTTTTTTATACCCTGAATATTTTTTTTATATTTTAGTTAGGTACTTGTGAGACGTGGAATTACGAAAATAACTTAAAAAATGTAATAAATTTGGGAGTTAAAAGATCATTAGCAGAAAATAACGATACAATAAAACAAGAAAAAGGATTACAACAATGCTATGAACAACATGACATGACAGCAATAAATTTAGAGTTAAGCAATGAGCAAAGTAAAATAGAGCAGAATATGGATATAGAACAAGAAAATGAATCAGAGACAAAAAAGAGGAATAAAAAAAGAAAATTTAATGAAAGAACCTCAGACAAATGTACAAATGATCTTAAAACAATTCCACTAATTTTAGCTTTTCTCATGTCACTTACTTCATTCACACTTTCTGCAATATATCTTAAACACTTTGTTCCAATATTTCAAAATTATATTTTAATACTGTCTAGTTTATCTCTTATAATATTTTTAATCTTTTTACTTTACGAAGAAATAAAAATGAAGCTTAAAAACAAATAATAAGTGTTTTTTCTAAGTAAACTTACTGTAAATTAAAAGAAGAAAATGTACAATATTATATGAAATGCATCTTAAATCTTACTTATACTTGATTTATTAACTGTTTAGTTATTGATATTTGAGAAATATTAGATAAAAATTTTAAATAGAACAAGTATGATTTATTACTTACCTGTTTAATGACATTTCTAGAGTATTAAACAAACAAATTAATAAAGAGAATGTATAAATAAATATACGTTTTTAAATATATGCATATACTTTTTTTTATTATATATATATTTATTTCTTATGATTTATAATATTTAATTTGAATCGAATTTTACTGAATCTCTTAATAGACATATTGAACTATTATAAATGAGTTTTTATCTACAAAGAATCAGTTTATTCTTTTAATTAAAAACATACATACAATTCATAACAATTAACAAAAGTCAAAACTCTAATTTATTCAATGTCATTTCAAATAAATATACATTGAATATAACATAAACATTCTACTTTTTCATTCATTAAGTTTTTTTCATGTAACTAATAATTAATTCTCTTGTTGATTCGAACAAATGCCAACCGACAAAAAAAAAAAAAAAATAGCTTTATATATTTTTTTTTCTTTTTTTTTTTTAATGTCAGTACATGGCTGACTTCTATTTTCCTGATTGTTAGCTCATTTTATTTTTATAAAAAGTTAATAAAAATTTTTTATTAACCACACTCCACCATTCAGGGGAAGTAATAATATTGCTTATATTTTTTTCTCTTTGGATTATTTTACAATTTCTAACCCCTTTAGTATTTCTTTATAAATTTTTCTATCCTTATTACTCAAATCTTCTAGTTGTGAAATGCTACCTCTATCACAAATATCGAAATAATCTTTTGGTTTTAATACATTTGTAGTATTGGTTAATAAAAGATGTTATTAACCTTTTGTAGTACATTCAGTTAGTTAACTAGCTGGTTAATAAAAGGTATTATTAACCTTTTGTAGCATGCTAAGCTAGTTGCTAGTTGTATACGTACAAGTTAGCCATGCACTGACGCTAGTCCTATATATAAAAAAAAAAAAAATAAAGTTATTTTTTTTTTGTTTGTTTATTGATATATATATACATCTTTGTAATTTAAAAAAAAAAAAATAAAATAAAATATTTTTTTTTTGGGAAGAGTTTTATGAATGAATGTTATGTTATGTTATGTTATGTTATGTTTTAATTTTTAGTGTAAATAAAAATTAAAAGAAAGAAATGTTAACTTATTAAAACTTAAGAGATAAGAGAAATATTTATGTATTATTCAATGTATATTTTTGAAATAACATTGAATATCATAAAATTTTGACTTAATAAATTGTTATAAATTATTTGTATGTTTTTAATTAAAAGAAGATATTAATTCTTTGTAAATAAAAACTCATTTATAACTGTTAATAGGTTTATTAAAGGATGCAGTAAAATTTAACTTCAATTAAATATTATGCATCATAAGAAAACTGTATATATATATATAATAAAAACTAATATATATATATATAAACGTATACTTAGTTATACATGCTCTTTATTAATTTGTTTGTTTAATACTCTAGCAAAGTCATTAAACGGGCAATTAATAAATCAATTGGCGACAACGGCAGGAAAATCGAAACCGGCGCAAACAGAACCCATTTGATTAGCAGTCCAAGATGAAAGAAATAGGGGATCTTGGATTAAAAGTTTTTGAAGAAATAACATCTCTGAGAGAATCTTATATATTTAAAATTAAGAATGGGAATGATTCAACAAAAGTTAAAGTACCTGAACATTTACCAAGATTTGATACAGAATCAATAAGAGGTTATTTCAGATGGTTCAAGTCATTGGAATTTGCAGCACGTTTTCAAGGTTATTCCAAAGAAGAAATAAGCACGGTAGTTGCACATGTATTACCCGCTAGATATGAAGAGAATTTACTCAAAATAAAGGATGATGAGAAAATAATTAATCTTTTACAATTCCAAGTTGAATTAGCTAAAAATATCTTTATTACTAAATATGAAC
>NW_021628722.1:0-10221 GCF_900005765.1 Plasmodium relictum | reverse complement strand
CATGCTTGTTTTAATAAATTCTTCTTTATTTCTTTCCCATTCTTCTTTTTTACATTCCTCTAATATCATCATATGTATTTCTATCCACAATTTCTTTATCAATTTTTTTTTTTTGTTTTTCATTATTTCATTATTTTCTTTAGGTAATTCTTTCATATATTTCCCTTTTTCCATTTCATACTCTTCTAACAATTCATTAAACCATTTCTCTTTATTACATTCCATGAACCATTTTCTTTGCTTTATTAACCAATGTTTCCATATTATTTTTTGCTTCTCTACCATATTTTTTTTACCTTTTTCTATTTCCATCAATTCTAATCCATCTGTTATTTGTCTACAATCTCTCTGTTCCTTTTCCCATTCCTTCTTCAAATTTTTAAACCATTTATCCCTTTTCCATTTTTCCAACATTTTTTTATTGTTTTTCATATATTTATTCCAGAGAAATTTTTGTCCCTCAAATGAAATACTACTGATTCCTTGCTCTGTATTTTTAACTTTATTCTCTTCTAATATTATATCTTCATATAATGTATTATCATTTTTCCATTCTTCTAAACATATTTTTAGAAAATCTTCTTTATATAATTCCCACTCCTCTCTTTGGCATTCATCCAATACTGTCATATATATTTCTATAAATATCTTCTTTTTATGCATTTCTCTTTTTATTGATGCATCACTTTCTATATTGTTATTCTCATTCCGGTGAATCAATATTTCCATTTTCATATCCGTTTTTTTTTTTTCTTTATCTTTTATATATTGTTCTTTATTTTCCTCTTCCTCTATTTGATTTTTCTCGGTTTTTACTACAAAATCATTCCTTATCCCTTCCAATTCCATTTCTTTATATTTTTTTATTTCTTTAACGTTCTTTTCATTTTCAAAAGTTACTTCATATGATGGGGATTGTGTCCAATAAGATGATGCTAAATGCTTCGTTTTTTTTGTTGATTTTCTTTTAGGATATATAGAAGTTGATGTATTTTGTGACTCTATTTTTTTCATTTTTTTTCTTTTCTTTGATTTGTATCTACCAATCCATGATCCAATAGGAGTACACTGCAATATGTATTGAAAATTATGTATATACAATTTTTTTTTAAAAAAAAAGATTTAGTTCATATAAATACTTTAAATAAACATTGAAGTATTTACAATGTTAAATGATAATTTTTTTTTACTTTATATAGAAAGAGAAAAATAAATACTCCAAAAAGTATTGTACCAAATGAAGTACAAAATAATACTAATATATTTCCTGGATATTTATCGTGGACTATATTGCGAGATGGAATTATTGTGGGAGCTTTTGCAATGGATGTAATTGAAATATTTGTATTCATTGTACTGCTTGTATTATATTTAGGTGTACTTTGATTTATAATATCATATTGCATATGAAAGGAGTTAGTTGATACAACACTATTGTTAGTTACTGGGGGAGTTAATGCACTTTTACTACTGTTTCCTGTTATAGCTGAAGAATTCATAGTTATAGGAAAATGCGGCATAATAGTTAATGTGTCTAATGATAAAGGGGGTGAAGTAGATGAAATATTAACAGAATCCGTAGTATTTTGTAATGATAAAGTACTTGTATTAGTTATAGTAACTGATGTAGCTGAAGTAGGTGAATTATTTAAAGTAACTGCATTATTTAAAACAGATGAAAATCCTGTAGAGGGTAAGGTATCAGTAGTAACTTGTGTTGTAATTATAGCTTTATTTAAATTAGTTATTAGTGAACAATTATGATTGGCAATAATACTATTTCTATATTCTTCTGTTTCATTTCTCAAACTTTTCCAATGATCAGTAAAGGGTTTAAGATCTGTTACATTCCATGTTTGTGAATTAGTAAAATTCTTTTCCTTTTCATTCAACCAATTATCATATTCTGTAATATTAATTAAGCCTCTCTTAAGTTTTATATTATGAATTTCCCTTTCAGAGCCAAATGTATACATCCAATTACCTATATTATTATATTCTGTAGTATTAAAATGAGAAGTAACACATCTTTTAATTTTATCACTTATTTGACCACCTCCTTCGTATAGCTTTTCATCTTTCATATGATCCCAAAATTCTGAGTAATTTAAAGGCATACTTTTAACAATATTATAAAAATCTATTTTCCTACTAATAAACCATAAATATAAACTTTCACATTTTGGATTTCTTCTAGAAAATTTCATCGTTTCTTTACGTTTTCCTTGTTGAAATTTTTGTTCCCATTTCATTATTATATTAGTCCCATTGTTTTTATAAGAATCATAGCAATTGGTAATATTTGATAATTTTTTAATTTCATTTAGTTTTATTTGATCCCCAGTAAACGTAGAATTACTTCCAAATGGATTATTAGGACTTGAAACCATTAGATACTCCCTATGACAATCAAGAAAGTCAAGAAATTTCTTACAATTTTCATCATTGTCATTTTTTCTTAATTCTTCCAGAAGTTTATCCCTTTCAATGTTGAAATCACTCATCCACCTAGCCTTATCATCCTGACTTCTTCTAAATCTTTTTTTCTCTTTTCTTTCTATTCTTTCTCTTTCTTCTTGCATTCTTTCTAATTATACTTTTGATTTACCAATTAACTGCTCAATATTTCCTAGAAAATATTAAATAATCAGATCAATAGAATTTATAGAGAAATTCTTACTTGTTTTACTCACTATAAAATTAATTTTTACAAATTACCATTAGCTATTCTTAAATAATGCTAAATAATTTAACACAAAATTTATATTATTTTTATAAATAATTTTTTTTAATATATTTACATAATTCTTCATTAATTTATGAAATAAAATTAGTTTTTATTATTTTCCACTTAGTATATATTCATTATATGATTATTATCAATCACAAGTTCGTAATCTCCATATTCTTCTTTTTCTAAAAAAAAAAATTAAATTAAATTTTTTTTTTTTTTAAGAGATAATAACAAAAAAAAAACTTAAAAATATTCACATATATATACATATATATTTTAGTATACGTACTACAGCATGCAATTCAGTATAAGTGTTTCTATATTCAATAAGAGATATTATTGACTTTTCTAATATTTCAACATGATATAAATTATTATATGTATAGGTTGCTAGTGCATGCATGATATTCAAAAGATATCTAAATAAAGATATATATATATATATATATACACATATATGATATACATGCTAAAATAGTTATAATGAAATATATGCGCATTAATTTATGTATAAAAAAAAATTATTTTTTTAAAACTTTTTTTTGAAGCGATAAAAAGTAAGAAAACTTTCTTTCTTTTATATAAGGTTATTGCATGAATAATTTTAGTTTTAAAAAAATAACAGATAATAGTTTAAAAATTATTGAAAAACATTATTAAAAATAAGATATAAATTAAATTTATTTTTCTTGCATTATATAGCATAATTATATAAATACAATATAATTATTTATAGTAAGTAGTTCTGTAATAAATAAAACTAGTAAAGATTTCTCTAAATTCTCTATATTAATTTAATTTCTTAATAATTCATAAAAGTTATTGAATAGTAAATTAATAAATCATTTAGTGATCACATTTTTATATCTGAAAATCCTAATGTGCGCATCCCAATATATGCATCTTTCTTAAATGCTTTACATGTACAACCTTTCTACTACATTATATTCCTTCTTAATAAAAATACTAATAGATCTATAATATTACTTATTTACCAGTTTTTTTAATTGTTTATTTAGTTATGTCTTAATCATTCATAGTGGTTTTAAATACATACTACATTTTTTAGTATAAATAAGTTATTTATGAAAAAAAATATATATATATATATATACATGCATATTTTCATAGTTATGAATTATATATTATGAAATATGCATTCAAAAATTCTAAATTAAGAGTGATAGGAATATAATTATTTATGAAGTAATTAAATTAGTTATTTACAGTTTTATAGAATGTTACTCTAATGTTATAGCATGTACATGGAATGAATTAGTTTTTCGAATATATAAATATCAATCATATGTATTTGATTTATTAATTGGCCTTTTAATGATTTTGCTAGAGTATTAAACAAACAAATTAATAAAGAGCATGCATAACTAAGTGTACGTTTATATATATATTAGTTTTTATTATATATATATATATATAGTTTTCTTATGATGCATAATATTTAATCTGAGTTAAATTTTACTGCATCTTTTAATAAACCTATTAATTATAAAAACTTTAATTTATTCAATGTTATTTCTAAATATACATTGATTATAACAAGAACATTATTAGTTTTATCTTAAATTTTTATGAGTTTAAATTATCTTTCTTATTTCTTAAAAAATTTTCCTACAAAAAAAAAAAAGTAATTAAAATTTTTTTTTTTTAAAATATGTCAAAAAAAAAAATAAACAAACAAAAAAAATATATATATATTTTTTTATTTTTTTTTATTTTTATTAGTGTCAGTACATATTAGTTTGTACATACACATACAATAAACTAGCTTAGTGTACTACAAAAATTATAATATCTTTTGCTAACCAGTCAGTGCATGGGTAACTTGTATATACACGTACAATAACCTAAAATAGTATACTGAAAAAGGTTAATAATAGCTTTTATAAGCCATACTCCACCATTTAGGGGAAGTAATGATATTACTTATATTTTGCTCTTTTGGGCTTGTTTTATAACTTCTAACCCTTTTCGTATTTCTTTATTAATTTTCTTATCCTTATTACTCAAATCTTCTAATTGTGAAAGGTTATCATTATCAAAAATATCGAAATAATCTTTCGGTTTGAATACATTTGTAATACCTAATTTTCTCTTACGAGGATTAGTTACTTGTGTTAAATTTCTCATCTGTTTTTCATATATTTCATTAGTTTTATTGTTTAATAATTTTATCTTTGACAAAGGAATCTGTATTTCTTTTCCTCTATAATAAATGGGTTTAGCTTTTAGATTCCCATTTTTGATATCTGTTACTCTATGCGGGAATGACCAATATGGTTTATATTGTCCATTTCCACTGTAATCTTTCATTTGATTCCTCTCGTATTCAGATAATTCATAAGATATAATATCTCCAACTTTAATTTCTTTATTTTTAATTAAAGGTTTTTCCTTTATTTTAATTAAATCTTCATTTGTATTTTTCCATCGATCATTTAAATAAATAATTCTCATTTCTCTAACAGTTTCTGGTATTATTTTTGAGAAATCTGGGCATATACAATATATTCCGTATATCGAAAAGTAAGGTGTTTCTTCAGTGGCACCATGAGGGGTGTTATTATATGTTAAAACGGCGTTTCTAACTATTTGTTAAAAAGTGAACTCTTCTTTTTCATATAACATTTTAGGTATATAGTCGAGACTTTTATGAGAACTTTCATTTATACCGTTCCCTTGAGGATAATAGTCACTAATATGATACAATTTTATCTATAATTCATTAATAATATAATTTTTAAATTCTTGACTCATATATATTAAGCCTCGATCAGTTAAAATACTTCTAGGACATCCAAATATAGGGACCCTTGTATTTTTTATAATATTTATTGTGTCCTTAGATGTAAAAGCTTTTCCTTTTACATTTATTAACATAAAAAAGGTGAATAATGGTCAATCGCTACTTGTATATAGTATTATTTACCTTTCCAAGTTCTAGGACCTACAATATCTAATTATACTATATGAAATATACTGGGTTTAGACAATGTTTGATTTGCATATGGTTTAAATCTTTTATTACGCATTATTTGACATATTAGACAATTTGAAACATAATTTTTAATTTCTTTGCTAATATTAGGGCACCAAAAGTGTTTTTGAATTTTCTTTAATATTTTGTTTGCTCCACAATGTCCTGCAAATTTACTACTATGAAACCAATACATTAAATGGTTTCTATTTTTTTCTGGTATATATAGTTTTCCTGTTTTGTAAGGAACTGGGAATTCATTTCTCCATACTACATCTCCTGGTATATTATTCTGATTTTCTCGTACTTCATCATCAATTTCTTGACAAGACGGGATATTATATATATCTTTGTATTCTTCTGAAGGTTTATTACAACACTGATTTATTAATTGGCCGTTTAATGAATTTGCTAGAGTATTAAACAAACAAAATAATAAAGAGCATGTATAACTAAGTATACGTTTATATATATATATATTCGTTTTTTATATATATATATAGTTTTTATGATGCATAATATTTAATCTGAGTTAAATTTTACTGCATCTTTTAATAAAACTATTAATTGTTATAAATGAATTTTTAATTACAAAGAATTAGTATTTTCTTTTAATTAAAAACATATAAACAATTTATAACAATTAATAAAATCAAAACTTTATATTATTCAATGTTATTTCAAAATATTCATTGATTATAACAAAAACACTATAAGTTTTTTTATCAATTTTTATGATTTAAAATTATATTTATTATTTCTTAAAAAATTTCCTCACAAAAAAAAAAATAATTTAAATTTTTTTTTTTTAAATGTGTGTCAAAAAAAAAATAAACAAACAAAAAAAATATATATATATTTTTTCTTTTCTTTTTCTTTTAATTTTTTTTTTTTTTTTTATTACTGTCAATACATATTAGTTTGTACATACACGTACAGTCAACTAGCTTAGTGCACTACAAAAGGTTAATAACAAATTTTATTAACCAAGTATTGAACAATCAAGTTAATTAAGAGAGTATACAAGAATTATATAAATATATCAATCTTTATAATATTTTAATTTGTAGTACCTAATATATATATATATTAAATATAATATATATTTAATTCAAGATAACTAATAAAATATAATTAAAAAAAATAATAAATATATTGTTAGATGACGCAAATTCATAACTTATTATATTATTTTTTTAATTATTTGATGATTAATTGCCCGTTCAATAGCATTGTCAGGGTGCTGAGTAAATATATTAATAAAATTTATGCAGATATGTAATTTACATGTCTGAGCAATTATTCTTTTAAAAGAGTTTATTTACCATAATAAGAATATACCTTTATTATTATTAAAAACCTAAATCCTCACCAAAATCGTTTATGTAATATATAAAAATAACTAAGAACAAACAGATAAATAAAATTTAATTATATTGACATTATTTTAAAAATAAGCAAGAATCAAATATTAATAAAAATAAAATCTTTTTTGTTTTTCTTTATAATTTCTAATTCAATTTTTTAACGTTTTAAAATTAATTCTGTTTGATAATAAAAAATTTACTTAAAACTATTTCATTAATTCTTTCATTATAAAAAAAAATAAGTTTTTTTTTTCTTAAAATTAGTGAATGCATGAATAAGTAGCTATTTTCCTTAGGAACTACTAGCTTTTACGTTACAATTGGTTAATAATATCTTTTATTAACTATTTTATATGATTCTTGTTTATGATTTTTACTCATAGTATAAATTCTTTTATACTAATATCAAAAAGAATATGGAAAATTATTTATTATTATTTTCAATTCGTTTAAAATAAATTAAAAACAAAACAAACAAAACTTGCTAATAAAAATTAATTAATATCATTTATATCCTCACTTTTAATTCATATATATTTTCTCAATAGTTGCATGACAAAAATAAGAATATCCCCTAAACTATATTATAAACATGATCAAATTTAGTTCTATTATAGAAAATAGTATTAAATATTTAAAATAGGTCAATAATTATATTTCTCGTATAACTTTTAATCCTTATATAATTATATTATGTAACGTGCAATAAATTTCTTATTTCATATAACTCTTAAAATCTTAATAGTAAAAGTATGTTAGCTCAATTTATTTATTATTAATATTCTAATTTATAAGAATTCATGTGATTTGGTAAAAATTTTCACATATTTTTAATGAATTTAAATACTTAGTATGAATACTCATTTAATAATATTTTAAATCGTATTATCAGTAAGATAATAATCACTAATCATTATTAAAAATTTAACTTCGAAATTTATAATTGTTCATCCATTAAATTTCGTATACAAAATTAAGAAAAAAATTGTAAACTCAAAGTAAAATATTACAAGTAAAAGAAAAATTATTTATTTTTTTTTTTTTGTGTACATACTTGATTAATTAATTAGGTATTTGGTAAATGAATAAATTTATTGCACTTAATTAATATACAGTTTTAAATTTTCCTCGATAAAAATTATTTATATATATGTGTGTGCGACTAATTAAATAGTAATAACCAATTAGTAAGACCAACTTTTATTTTGTCTTGCCTAGGAATTCATTGCATGCAAATTTAATAAAAGTGATGGATATTCAAATCAATAAAGAGCATATTTTGGGACCCTTTTATAATTTCATATTAAAGCTTCTATATAATACAAATTTAATCAAATAACTTTTAAACTAAGATTTATAAAAGTTAAATTTAATTAAGGCAATATGCTTTCCATTTTTTTCATACATTTTTTTCTCATAAAAAAAATAATTTTTTTTTTAAAAAAAAAACATGCAAAAAATAAAAATAATAAAAAAAAATAAAAAGATATTAATATAATTATAAACGAGGTGTATCTAAAAAAAAAAAAAAACTTATATTAGACACATTAAGTTGATCATAAAGCTAGTACATTAGCCTTTGCATGCAATGTACCCCTAGGTAAGACAAAATAAAAGTTGGTCTTACTAATTGGTTATTGCTATTTAATTAATCACACATACATATATATAAATAATTTTTATCGAGGAAAATTTAAAACTGCATATTAATTAAGAGTAATGAATTTATTCATTAACCAACCATTGACTTATAATATAACTTGGGTATTCTATGTGACACTTTGACCTATTAATTGCCTTCTCAAAGACGTTTCTAGAGTATTGATTAATAAAAAAATTATTATTAACCTTTTGTAAAACAAAATGAACTAGCAGTCAGGAAAATATAAGTCATCCATGCACTGACTCTAGTTAAAAAAAAAAAAATATATATAAAGTTATTTTTTTTTATTTATATACATCTTTATAATTAAAAATTTAAATTATCTTTTTTTTTTTTTGGAATTATGGGTTGACGTTTTTTCGCATTAAAAAGAGAATCAGTTTTTACTTGCATAAAAACTTAAGATATGAAAAAGTATAATGCTTATGTTGTATTCAATTTGTATATATTGAAATAACATTGAATAAGTCAGAGTTTTAATTTTTGTTATTTGTTATAAATTTTGAGTGTGTGTTTTTAAATAAAAGAATATACTTATTTTTTGTAAATAAAAACCGTTTTTAAAAGTAAACAAATATTTGTTAAGCAATACAGAATAATTTAATGTATAATAATAAATATTATACATTATAAAATTCCAATATATAATATAATAAAAATAAGTATATATATATAAACGCGTATTTAGTTACGCATACTTTTTACTAATTTGTTTGTTAAATATTCTAGCAAATTTTTTGAGCAGACAATTAATAAGTCATCAATAAAATTTTGTATGACTTGATTTGATTTTTCCACTTTTTTTTTCGATATTTTCGACTTTAACGTTCATCACATATGGATGCTTTTCATCTTTATCTTGAATAATATATCCTAATTGTTTCATTATAGTCATGCTAAGTAAAATAAGTGGTTTACTTTCTTCAATAATAACAAACCTCATTTTAATTGTTTTGTTATTAGATAGCATTTTTACTACAACCTTTTTAGATTTTCTTGCATTATTTCGAACAAATAATCCTCTAATTGAAAAAGGTGGAATTGTGAAATCAGTCTTTATATTTAATTCTTTTGCAGTGTGAGTTAATATCGTACTTACATCTACTCCTGGGTCTAGTAAGATATTTACTACTTTTTCATTAACTTCTACTAATCATCTTCTATACTTCTCACAATCTTAATTGTTTTCACATAATTCAATTATATTAATACAAGATATATCTTCTGATTTTTCTGAATAATGATTGTCTTCAGGCTCTTTTGATGATTCATCTTGTTCACATATCTTATGAACTCTATTTCTTTTTCAAGCAAAGTCCTCATCATTTTCCCTAGCTTGTTGTTTTTCTTTATACCTTTCTTGTGCCCTCTCTTTTTGTTTTGTGATATATTTCATCTGTTTATCAAGATATCTTTGCATTTGACGGATTTTTTGAAAATTAGTTTAATTTTTAAACATTTT